>NC_133192.1:55305000-55350000 GCF_049306965.1 Danio rerio
GAAGTACTCTGTGCTGGCACTGCCCGCATACCTGCAGACGGCACGCACCACTATGGTTCTTTCCTGTGTGTTGGCAGCCCTGGGATTGTGTTTGGCCTCTCTGGGTTTGAAGTGCACCCGCTGGGGTGGAGGACGGCGTGCTAAACGCCACGCTGCTATGGCAGCGGGCACCTGCTTTCTGGCCTCTGGCTTCCTCTGCCTCGTTCCCGCTTCTTGGTACACAAACGAGGTTATTGTTAGCTTCCTTGACGCCAATGTGCCCGAAAGCAACAAGTTCGAGCCAGGGGGCGCAGTCTACGTAGCCTTCATCTCGTCTGGTTTCCTGTTCGTGGGTGGGTCCATTTTCTGTCTGTCCTGTTCAGGCAAGCGGCACGGCCCTCAGGATTTGATACTTCTCCCTCCTGACAAACTCCTTTTGCAGCAGCAACAGCAACTGCTGCAGCAGCAGCAGCAGCAGGATCAGCTCCAGCACCAGTACTGCTCTCTCTCGCCGCTGGATAACAAGACTGGCTACAGTCTGCAGGACTACGTCTAGAGTGCAAACAGTTCAGGTGCGAGACAAGCGCAATGCACTGCCACTCAACCTCTTGGCTCTCGTGATTACAACATGAAAGGGCAGGAGGGACTGCAACTTTCAAACCTTTCGGTCTCTTTCCTTTTTAAGATCAGGAAGCACAAACGGGAGATGTATTTCCCTGAAGCAATGTCTTGGAACAGACGGATTGTGAATACCGAGGTAGCAGAAACGCTGCAGTAGCGACAGCGAAAGTGGTGTGAAGTACTGAGCGAGATAAATACATGCACATATCCAGCATCCTATTAAACCTTATTAAAGCGTTCCTCTGGGAACTAATTAGCAACAAGGGAATGTTTCTGCTGTTTCGAATCCCCCCCGTCCCCCCCTTCCCAAAGATCTACGAAGCAATCGTTTAGCTGCTAACAATCGTTTGATAACCTCTGTTTAACGTAAGATGGCAATATGTCTCTAAGAGGCAATGGTATGGGAGAGCCCTTGTTTGGGAGGTTCTTTGCTCCCCCCCCCCCCCTCTCCCCCTCCTACTTGAGTAATGGTTGTGTTAATGAAACCTCTTGTCTTATTTTGGTAGCTGATAGACTGACATGATTGATATTCTGCCTAAGCATGCTTTCTGGAGCCTGTGCATAATGCAGTGGAATGCCTGAATTGTAGCCATATAGCCTGTGCCTAAAGAGCTCTAGTACATAAACCGCCCAAACTGTTTGGAGAGAAGTGGGAGGAGCGAGTGAGTAGGGATGGCCGGGGAAATCCATAAAGGCTGAGAGGAGACTGCCCCTTCATATGTCCAACGAAACAACACTTTCAGATTTCAGACTAGACAACAGAAAGCAGTCTTCAGCTCAGGGCATGCCGTTCGCTCCATTCGCACCAACGCTTATACTGTGCTGCATGTGTGCTTTTATTCACGCTCCCACTCACTGCCATGGAAACGGGATTCGACACCCAGATGCGTGTATTGTGTAGAGGTCGTACCTCTCTGCCTACTCTGAGGATGGCGGTCCTATCTAGGATGGGCTGGAGGCTGTCATGAATCACTCCAGCCAACAGCTGAGGATTGGTGTCTGGGGACAAAGCCTCAGTCACTAACTTGCTGACTAACTCAATCGATAATTGCATTAACAATATTTTTAGTTGGCTAAATTTGAATGAAACTGTGTGCTAACGCCCACTCTCACAGCAAATTCGGCTTTTTCAGAGTAATGTTTCTTTCTCTCCAAATTTAAACATTTGCCTCTAAATGCATTAGCAGATCGTCACCTACAAGAGTCTCCTTTATTTAATATTTAATAAATATCACAAGGTTATTCTTAGCGTTTACAGACATCATCTGCCAATTTCAAGAGCGAGAGCGACAGATTAGCACCATTAAACCCATTTTGAGCCCATTCACACCAAGCAGAGTAACTATAAACAATACTAACAATAAATATTAACCTCTAATAAGCGGCAGATGCTTTCAGTGTGCAACTAGAGCGTCTGACCAGTGACTCTTTTATTTAAATGTATTAAATTAAACTAATTTAACAAACTATTTTAATCCCAGCATTTCTAAAGGATTCATCTGAACTGGACACATGAGATACTTTAATTTATATATCAATCAATTTGCTAGCCTGGCTTGCATATATATATATATATTGATATTTTTATCATTCTTTCTCATGATATAACCAATTGTTTTCTAGATGGTCATTATCTTTAAATCATCTTGGTAATACTTTATAATAACTACACACCATGAATCATCTATTAAGCAATAGCACATAGTTAATTCATTATCTGTTATGTATTAACTCTACAATAGTAGATGTTAGTAAGTTTATAACTGCAGATGCTCTATTCTTGACTTAAAGGCAGATATACAGTTGAAGTCAGAATTATTAGCCCCCTATTATTTCCCCAATTTCTGTTTAACGAAGAAAATATTTTTTTCAGCACATTTTCGAACATAATAGTTGTAATAGCTCTTTTCTAATAACTGATTTATTTTATCTTTGCCATGATGACAGTAAATAATATTTGACTAGATATTCTTCAAGACACTTTTATACAGCTTAAAGTGGCATTTAAAGGCTTAACAAGGTTAATTAGGTTAACTAGGCAGGTTAGGGTAATTAGGCAAGTCATCCTATAACGATGGTTTGTTCTGTGGACTATCGAAAATAAATATAGCTTAAAGGGGCTAATAATATTAACCTTAAAATGATGTTCAAAAAATTAAAAACTGCTTTCATTCTAGCCGAAATAAAACAAATAAGACTTTCTCCAGAAGAAAAAATATTATCAGACAAACTGTGAAAATTTCCTTACTCTGTTAAACATCATTTGGGAAATATTTAAAATAAAATTTAATGGGGGGCTAATAATTCTGACTTTAACTGTATAATGTGCTTATTGATTGTATGGTCATACTTTGTTGATTATTTTTTCATTTCTAAATTAAGTATTGCATCATATACAAACCCGTAATTCGAGAGAAGTTGCTGGTTTTTAAATATTATTCAGAATGAGTTAGTAAATGATTAATAAACTGTTATAAATTAACATTTATAATTCGTATTATTCAGGCATATATTATTAGTTAATTTCTATGTAAACAAATGCTTTATTGATTCTTCCTCCTAATCTAAAGCGAGAACTATTCATGCTAAATAAATCCCTAATAAATGACAATTAAAGACTCCTATATTCTAAACAGAAAAAAGAGAAAATATAACTTTACTCATTTCTATTAATTTGAGGATACACAAATGAAACCGTATCAAATGAAAAATCCTTGCAATCTTAACTAAAATAAAATTGCTGTACAGTTAAATCATAGCTGAATAACATTGAAATGTATCATAATATATTGCTAGATTATTATATTGTTGTGGTTTTATGCAATTTTATGTTCTATTTTGAGACTCCTGTTACTCTGCAGTGTTTAAACATTACAGTAATTTTACTTTTTAGATGAGATTGCAAAGATTATTGTGCATTTGATACTGAGTATTTACTTGTCATCTATTAGGGATATATATTTAACTCATGGTGCATTAACTAATGTTAACAAGCATGGACTTGAATGTTAATAATGCATTAGTAAATGTTTAATTATGATTAATAAATGCTGTACATGTGTTGTTCATGATTAGTTCATGTTAGTAAATGCATTAACTAATGAACCTTATTGTAAAGTTTTACCAATAATGCAATACTAAATTTAGTAATGAAAAATAAATCATTAACAAAGTATGAAAGTACAATTATCAAGCACAATATAAATGTGCTTATAAGTCAAGAATACAGCATTTGTAGCTGCAGTTAAATAAGTAACGCTTATTAACGTAGAGTTAATGCTTAACAGATAAGGGATTCACTAGATGCCAATGCTTAATAAATGATTCATAGTGTGTAGTTATTATAAAGTATTATAAAATATGATTTATTTACAATACAGTTTGTAAAGTAATCATTTTAGTACAGATATTATATGAGAGACTTGCTTTGTATAACAAATAAAGTGGATGCAATTGCATTTACATTGTAAACATTAAATACAAATTAAAAAGGTATTATAGTTTATTTCTTTACGTTCTTAGTAACGATACTCCCAAAATCATTCCGCATAAATCCGCAGATTTTCAACAATATTCTGCGCAGGAATAGCAGATTCTGTCTGACCCTACTTAAAGGTCAAGAATAGAGCATTTGTATCATAAACTGCTGTGATTTGTGCTGCTTACTATCATCTATTAATGTAGAGTTAATGCTTAACATTTAATTAATTCTCTATTTACAAATGCATAATATATATATATTGGTACCTCAAAGGTATATATTAGTACTTAAAAATTTTAGGAGGTGCTCTTTTGTACTTCTTAGGTACTAATATGTACCCTTGAGTTATTAAGAAGGACCCTTTAGATACAAATATGTACCATTCAAAAATGTACCACCCCAGTGACAGCTCAATCTCACGGCAATTCGTAGGCCCACACGGAATCTGCGCGCGCAGAATTCTGCAGATTTTTTACAGATTTTCCGCAGATTTTTAGCCCATCATTAAATCTGTTTATTTACTTGAGTAAATGTGTAATTCTGAATTAATTCAGTTTTTATTCAGTAATTTATTACTTTTTATTTAATATATTAAGGTCTAAGTTATGATACTCCGCTGGATACTCCTAAAATAATTCCGCAGAAATCCGCAGATTTTTAGCAAAATTCTCCACAGAAAAAGCAAAAAACTTCCGCAGATACCGTCTGGCCCTGGCAATTCGTAACTTTTTGATTTAGTGGCTAATTCGTATGAATTCGCACAATCTAATTTATACTATTTAGTACGATTTGCTCATCACCCAATGACGGTTGGGTTTAGGGGTGGGGTTGGGTGCCACGCCTCCTTTTTAAAATCGTACATTTCCCTACGACTGAACTTGTACGCATTAGCCACTAAACTGACAAAATGTCAAATACTTACGTTTCCTCGTGAAATCCGGCTCTTATTTCTGATAGTGTAGAGCAGGGGTGGGCAAACTCGGTCCAGGAGGGCCGATGTCCTGCACAGTTTAGCTCCAACCCTAATCAAACACACCTGCTTATAGATTTCTTGTGATCTTAAAGACACTGGTTAGCATGTTCAGGTGTGTTTGACTAGTGTACAAAACTCTGCAGGGACACCGGCTCTCGAGGATCAAGTTTGCCCATCCCTGGAGTAGAGTGATTGTGCTTGGTGTGAGCAGGCCTTTACTGGGATTTTTCAGTGGTGCTGCTACAGCAAATGTGTTCCTCAAGTAAATACATTATTTTTCACACGCTTCTCGCAACTGAAGAGAGTTTTGTTGTCTTTAATAAACGGTAAGCATGTCAGAAGTGACACTAATAATCCTCCAAAAGTGAGAAACGTCACACTCTCATGCTCACATCGAATCCCATTTTTCCCTGAGCCCTTATGGATGCCACCTCTGACAGCCAGAACAGTCGCATGTAATGTGCCAATGCATGTACACGCAAACACCCCCTCATAAGCATGCCCCACCCCCCCCCCTCCCCTGCATTGTGCCAAGAGTTGAGTAAGTGTGTGTTGGATGCAGTCATGCGTTTCTATGCTGCTGAAGGGAGGAATGCAATTTCAGTGTTGTTCTGCTCTGGCAAAAAGAGCTTTGGCAGTGATGGATGGCACGGCGCATTCTTCCTCTCAAGCAGATTCCCACAGGCAAGCAGATGGCTGAGCCCAGCTCGCCCCCTGCAGGTGACTGCAGGCACGCTGAGCGGGCGCACAGGCTTTGCGCTGCCCCCTAGGGCAGATTACGCCCTCCTCAGCAGACCGTGCCAACTCCTGGACATTAACGCCCATCTCCGAACGCAATAACCACTCCTCCTACTGTCCAAAAGTAAATAATACACTGAAAAGTTACAATTGTGAATGTGCCAAACTCGAGACGTCTTTGCTAATGTATGTACAGGTGTACTGTTCCGCTTGCCAAAGGGAAAGATGGGAATGGGAAGATCATAGAATAACACTCACGTTCGGGATTTCCCTTAAAATGTCAAAGCACAAAGACTCTGAGATGATTAACTGTTCGGGTTTCGCCAGGGCAGGCTCGACTCTTTTAAATTGTGCTTTGGGATTCCACATACATCAAAGCTCTGCAAAGATCCCCACTGTTCATTTACCGAGAGCACTCTTCAACACCCAAGCATGCTCACAGGAAACCTTCTTTATAAGAAGACAAACATTTACACCTTTAATTGTGTAACCTCATTTGAAAGCAATTTATTTTTTGTTAGCTTAACATGCTGGAAGACACACTGAAACGAATGAAGACGATGACCTGTAGATAGTATTACAAATAGAGGTTTTGTAACTATAAAGATACGCTATTCATATATTGTTATGGTGCAGCTTGTTTATTAGCACGCTAGTGAAAACAAAAAGTTTCTAATGATTCAGACGAAGCGGTTAGGCCCTCGATTTTGTTCGGTGGCCAGTTTAAAGACTCCTTATTGGGTAAATGCAGCTTATATTTTGGTGGATGCTTCTGCGCTTCTTCATTTTGCAGAGGAAACTGTTCCAATATTACTGTACTGTTCTCTCAGTGTGCTTGTGCAAGTAGTTCTATTTTTTATTAATAAAATGGATGGAAACGGTTTGTTCCTAAAAAAAAAAAACATTTAAGTCTTGTTTAATTAATTTCTCCTCTGTTCACAAGACAACACTCAAGCAACAAGCGGCATAAATCTGAATAAAACATGCGTACATCAGTTCCGTTTACTGTAGCTTTAGACAACATTACACATTGACGATTTCCTAGAAAACCACTGACAGAGCATTAAGTGAAGAAATGTTTTCTGTTTTAAATGGATTGGTGGATGATGGGGTCCTACTGTGGTTTGATGAATGCAGTGTTCATATCAATAATTCACACTACATTAAATCTTGACAGACATCGCTGACTTTTTGGAATCATAGTACACTTGTTTTTAGTCAATTTCAGCCTTGTTGACAAGAGGCTTTTTGGTTCAAGAAAACCCTTTGTAGAACCTTAATGAGGAGAATTTGGTTTCTGTCTAAATACAGGGTTTCATCAAGTCAAATTTAAGACTTTTTAAGGCCTTTTTAAGACCGTTATGAAGGAAATTTCAGACTTAAATTCAAATTTTTATATTATTTAAAATTTAAAAACTTATATAAAATGAGCTGAATCAACACAATTCTTAAAAATTCATTAGGACCACTTAGTTTTTATGTTCAATCCACATAACTTTGTTAAAAGTGTTGAGTTAACTTAATCGATTTGGGTTGGGACAACATGAATGAAATGTGTGGAACCCTGCATTTTTTTACAGTGCATGGCTAAACGGTCTAGTTAAAACATTAAAAAAACACTGGAAATAACTAATACTTATTAATAATTATAATATTATTAAATATTATAAGGAAGATAATTAGTTGAAAAAAAGACATTAAGAAATAAACTTTGGTTGAGATGGAATG
The DNA here is from genome assembly GCF_049306965.1 of Danio rerio. Taxonomy (NCBI): domain Eukaryota; kingdom Metazoa; phylum Chordata; class Actinopteri; order Cypriniformes; family Danionidae; genus Danio; species Danio rerio. Next base: position 55,312,521 of record NC_133192.1, read on the forward strand.
TTAGTGACTGGATGGATGTCAGCCCAATTGGGCAGCTTTATATGATCATAGGAAAATTAAAAGCTGATTTTCCCTTGTGCACTGTTCACATTTAGGGCCTACTCACACTATGCCATCCGTACCGTGCCCAGACCCGCTTCCCGGATCGTTTGAGAAGTGTGAGTGCGCTGAATCGGGCTCAAGCATGGTTCACTTGGCCGGCCCTGGCCAGGTTGGAAGAGGTGGGCCTGAGCGCAGTTCAGCCCGAAAGCCCGAAACTGAAAGCGAGACGTGACTTTAAGGGACTGTTTCATATGGATTTATTAATCATTCTTACTGTTCAGTGAACGCAAACTGCCATCGTTTATTAAATACGCAAACCCCTCACTGCACGACAGCTGAAATCTCCACTGTGCTGCTGAGTGACAGCGCTTCTCACTGCAGCGCAGCAGCGATGACGTAAGCGTGCCGAGGCCTGATTGTGATGTGAGTGCGGGCCGTCGGGGGAGACGGGAGGGGGGACAAGCGTGCTTTAGCCTGGTTCGAGGCAACTGTACCTAGTGTGAGTACGGCCTTACTAGCCTTTTGTTGTGTTCGGGATGAAAGCATCCACTGAATTAAGTGAAGTTTATGTATAAACAAATTTCGAGAGGATCACGTGCTTATGATTGCTAGCAGCTGACCCGCATTATCTAATTTACTACGCTCCAATCAGATGACTCCTAAACTACTATAAATACCCTGGGGTTTATTCCATTGCTATCTTCGTTTTGAAGAGTCCCCCCTTCCTCCCCTACTCCTCCTTCTTAGACGGGTGACACGGTGGCCCAGTGCCTAGCACTGTCGCCTCACAGCAAGAATGTCTCTGGTTCCTGGCTTTACCAAAACTAGCAGACATTTCTGTGTGGAGTTTGCACTTCTCCCCGTGCTCACGTGGGTTTCCCCCGGGTTCCCCGGTTTCCTCCCACCGCCTAAAAACTTGCAATTAAGTCAATTGAACAATCCAAATTGTCAACATAGACACGCTTCTAGTTAGTAATTTATTTCAAGAGCAATCACTTGCTACAGCAGGGGAGTTCTCGAGATCTACCTGAGCTCAAACTCCCCTCCCGCCTTGCAACGGGAGGGAGCCCTGGGCTCGAGGATCTCATGAGCTCAGGGCTCTCTCCCGGGACAGCATGCCAAACAAGCTTTTATAATTAATCATCAGCTAAGTGTGAACTCTTGAAACTGCTGTAAAAATGCATCAGATTAATATTTTGTTCAAAATCTTTCGCATAAATCTGTTAATCAACCTCAGTCCTGATCAAAACTACTAAGCTGTTTAGAACAAATTAGGATTTTAACTCTTTAATTGCCAAATACACAAATAATGTCACTGATTTGGTAAGAAAAAACACACAAAATTACGTATTTTCAATATAAAAAGTAACTGTGGACTGATTTTTTACCTTTTATCAAAGTCTTGGACATGCAAGAAGGTCGCTGGTTCAATCCCAGCCGTGTCAGTTGGCATTTCTGACTAGAGTTTGCATGTTCTTCCCGTGTCTGTGTGGATTTCCTCCGGGTGCTCCAGTTTCCCCCACAGTCCAAACACATGCGCTATAGGTGAATTGAGGAATAAATTATCCATAGTGTATGAGTGTGAATGCCAGAGTGTATGGGTGTTTCCTAGTACTGTGATGCATCTGGAAGGGCATCCGCTGTGTAAAACATATGCTGAATAAGTTGGCGGGTCATTCTGCAGTGGCGACCCCTAATAAATAAAGGAACTGTGCCAAAGGAAACCGAATGAATGAATAAATGGGTGCTGACAAACCAAAATACCTGACATTCATTGACGAAGAAATTGTATGTATTGGGGTTCACATGTCTGAAAGATCCTCAAATTATTGTACTAATCGCAATTAGTTTTGTTTAAGCATCAACCATAAATGCCATTTCACTTGCAAGGGTAGTCAATCAGCAGTTTTCATGCAAATAAGTGGTGCTGGTTCAATCATTTCTGTCATCTAACATGAGCTACAGCAATTAAAAATGTGATCGTTACACTGCATCGTCCGTCAAAACCTCAGCAGGAGCAGCAGCAGCAATAGTGTGCCAAACACATAGACAATCAGTTAATCAGCACGCTCCCACTCTTTCTGCAGTCACCGGTAAGCCTTATCTTTATCAGATGCTGTCTATTTTCTTTGTTAAAAAATCAGTTAATACAGAAGATCTAGTATGATTGTCAGATACTGTGGATGACCTTGCTCCACACACACAGCGCACACAGCACTGAGAGCACAATGGAATGACGATACTGCCCTTGCCTGGTGCATTGTGAACTGCTGAGACAGGCAGTATAAAAAGCCAAGATAAAAGATTAAGCCTGAAAATATTTTCCAGTTGATGAAATGTGTGATTATTCAATCCCAGACAAGATCTCTAATGTTGGGAGATCATTAAAAAACATAACATTAATGAAAGATAATCACGTTATGTATTATTCATTCATTTTCCTACGGCTTAGTCTTTACTTCAGGGGGTCGCCACAACGAAATGAACCGCCAACTATATGTTTTATGTAGTGGATGACTTTCCAGCTGCAACCCATTACTGGGAAACACCTATACACACACACAATAACACTGTGGCTAATTTAGTTTATCCAATTCACCTATAGCGCATGTGTTTGGACTGCTGTGGAAACTGGAGCCCACACGGAGGAATCCCACGATAACACGGGGCGAACATGCACACAGAAATGCCAACTGACCCAGCCGGGACTCGAACCAGCGACCTTCCCACTGTGAGTCGACAGTGCTAACCACTCTATTAAGTGCATCAAAATATTACGTTGGTTTAAATTGGTGATTTGTAATATTTAATGACATTTGCTGGTGTATAATCTCTTCAGGAAATACAATAACACTAGATATACGTTAAAGAAATCTTCCACTAGAAGTGCAACTGTAAAAATGTCTGAAAAAACATCTCTATACAAAAGCACTAATGACAAAAGCCAGAGTGTCTTATATTGAAACTCACTGTTACATCGAAGCAGGATCATAATGTATGACGAGTAACTCTGCAGGCATTCTGAGACATTGAAATAACCTTCCCATTTCTCCTGATACCTCCTTTGACCCCATTTATTAAAATGGAGCACCACTTATTCCAAATCTGACCCCATTATTCACTCTGAGCTTTCATTTTCTGTCATGGTCCCCTGGGGCAACGGTCAATGGAGAAAACCAGTTTAATGATGATTAAATAGGACAAAAGGTAGAAAAAAAAATCTGCCTCTAAATATTTGCAACACTTTAAGTTACATTCCATGATATTAACTACTGGCTTATTAACGGCCTATTATTGTGATATTGACTATGGCTGGACAATATGGCAAATATATATATCACAATATATTTCTTAATTTCGGTCGATACGATATAACTCCGGTCTCGATATGGACAATATTAAAAAGCCAGGAAAAACTGGCAAGACTGGACACAAGGGATGTCTATGCCCACAAATGTTTATAATTCCTCCAGGCTCTAATTCTTTTTTTTTTTATAACCCTGCTGAAAAATCCAGCTTAAACCAGCCTAGGCTGGTTGGCTGGTTTTAACTGGTCGACCAGGCTGGTTTTAGAGGGGTTTTGGCCATTTCCAGCCTGGTCTTAGCTGGTCAGGCTGGGAGATGACCAGCTAAAACCAGCTTGACCAGCCTAGCCAAGCTGGGAGTCCAGCCAAAACCAGCTATATCCAGCTTTAACCAGGCTGGTCAAGCTGGTTTTAGCTGGATTTGGCTGGTCATTTTCCAGCCTGACCAGCTAAGACCAGGCTGGAAATGGCTGGAAACCAGCCTGCAAATGGCCAAAACCCCTCTAAAACCAGCCTGGTCAACCAGCTAAAACCAGCCAACCAGCCTAGGCTGGTTTAAGCTGGATTTTTCAGTAACAGTACAAAAAAATATGTACACTTTTTATTTGTATTCAGCCTTTACAAACAAGTAATTTGAAACAAACTATTAAATAAATAAAACTCTCAGACAAAGCTTATTGGTGTGTGTGTGTGTGTGTGTGTGTGTGTGTGTGTGTGTGTGTGTGTGTGTGTGTGTGTGTGTGTGTGTGACATATTAGGACACAAATCTGTATAATGACATGGGTATGACACAGGTATTACAAAAAAGAGGTGAAATATGAGGACATTGGTGACGTCCTCATTTCTCAAAACGCTTATAAATCCCACAGAATGAGTTTAATCACAGAGTAAGGCTGAACACAGTCTCCTGTGATAGTTGGGTTTAGGGGTAGGGTGGGGTAAGGGCAATACAATATACAGTACTATGGACAGTATAAAATGAATGGAAACCTATGTAATGTTGTGTGTGTTTGTAGCTATACATATATATATATATATATATATATATATATATATATATATATATATATATATATATATATAATATATATATATATATATATATATATATATATATATATATATATATATATATATATATATATATATATATATATACATATATATATATATATATATACATATATATATATATATACATATATATATATATATATATACATATATATATATATATATATATATATATATATATATATATATATATATATATATATATTTATACAACAGTTCTGTCTGGTTCTCGAATCTGATTGGCTGATAGCCATGATATATTTAAGTAATATCAGCACCCGTACAGCCTTTTTACCCTTTGTGTATTACTCCGCCCACATATAGTCAGCAAAAAGCGAACTACAGGTCTAAAGTTTAAAAAATGCTTGCTCAACTGTTTAACTGTCAGCTTATGATTTGAATCCAACACTGAAGAAAGTAGTTCCTCATACAAAAGGGTTTTTGAGACTCTCCATGTTTGATTTTGTTTTTATATACACAATTATGGCGTCAAACTGTTGTATAAACGCAATATCACACTCGTAGCTGTGCGATATGGCTGTATATCGGCACTGGTGGGGGCACTAAGGCACTCGGCCTGCAGCCTCATGCTAACGCACGCCTCCCACCAGTGCCGATACACTGCCATATCACACTGCTACTCGTGTGATATTGCTTATGTATATATATATATATATATATATATGTATATATATATATATATATATATATATATATATATATATATATATATATATATATATATATATATATATATATATATACATGAGCAATATATATATATATATATGTATATACACGCTGAGGGTTCCATCTGTCTATTTATATTTGTGTATAATTACTTAATTAAATTAAAGATATAACATTAAATGTTTCTAATATATTTTATATAGTCTATTTATATCGACGAATATTTTATATTATTTTATATAACACATTTTCATTATTTACCAGATTTAATACCTCTATTAATCACATTCTTCCTCTTTCATCAGCTTTACAATAACCAGATTCCTGATAAATATGTTAGTGAATTTTATTTTGTACGTTTGCGCGAGTGCTATATGCTAGCATGCAGCGAGTTTGTGTGTATAATATGAGTGTTTAATGGGGGGTTTATGCCAGGATCGATTTTATGCAAGGAGATTATATGTACGTGCGAGTGTATGTGAGTGTATGCATGCATCAAGTTTATATGTATATGCGCAAGTTTTTTGATGTTTTGAACATTCAATTGTACATGCACGTCATGTGTTTATGTACGTGTTGATAAGCAAAGTTTCATTTAAATCCCACACGGTGCTTCATAGCCATCTGTGTCTGCTTCATTGCCTTCTCTTCTGACAGCGCTGGTTTCGGTGTCGGGGAGGAATAAATGTCAGTATTTGACGTCAATATGATGTTGGTTTAAGATGTTGGCTTGATGTTGGATTTTGGTCACTTTCTACTACAACCTAAAATCAACCAAATATCAACATCATTTGACGCCATTATTGGACATCTAAATAACGTTATCCTTAGACACTGGTTAGACATTGAATTTTGGTCATCTGACATCACAACCTAAATCCAACCTAATATTAATGTCTTATGATGTTGTGTGCCTGTTGGGCAATGACTAAATGCACTACAGAATGTTACGTTTACACACACATCCACAAATTACATGTAATCGCATCAGCTTTGTACAGCGTAATACTCACTACTCTTTAAAACTTTTAAAATGTCTACTTTTTACTCATACTCTTACTCAGTAATATTTACAACAGATACTTTTACTCTACTTTTCTTTACTCCACTAAGTCTTTTGTGACTTCAGAATGTGTCTGTAAAGTTTCAGCTCAAAACACCCATCAGAGTATTTATTATAGCTGTTTGAAGTGTCTGTATTATAGCTGGGAAAAGATTGTTGCTGTTTTTTTGCACTGGGCCTTTAAGGCGAGTCATCTCCGCCCACCGATCCCACGTGCCAGTCAGCAACATGCCTCAACACGCCCTCGGCTGCCTCAGGAAGCAGATCTCATGTAACGTTTGTGAGAAATACAACAGTAAGAACTTTACCAACAACAATGAGTTCACGCACACACACAGGCACATATATAGCGTAGACAGGCAGACACGCTCACACACGCACATACATAGCGTAGACAGGCAGACACACTCACACACACACATTGCACAGTGCAGACACACACGCACACACATAGCGTAGACACGCAGACACACTCACACACACATAGCACAGACACGTAGCGCGACACACACACACACATACATACATAGCGTAGACAGACAGACACACACATACATAGCGCAGACACACACACACCCAGAGAGAGAGAGACAGTGAGAGAGATCTGAAGTGAATGGCTGTACTTCATTACACACGTTTTAAAACATGTTAAACTCGTAAAACTCACTCTTGATCACTTCTGATGATGATGATTGATGATTCTAGCAAACTGAAACAAACCTTTTATTCCCAGTTGCTTTGCGCTCGTCCTGTCTCGTCGATATGAGTATATGCAATAGTACGGAGGCATGTTAATGCGCGCAGCTGTCTATCAATATTGGTGGGCGGGGGGACCGCACTCCTATGTAAAGTTGCGGTCGATCTGAAAACCAATCCAATTGGTCCATTTTTTATGTTGTTAAATTTAAAAAAAAAGGACTGGGTGTTTATATTTCACCCCAATATGACAGTATATACAATATACTTACACACATGTATGTCCAAACAGCTTGAAAAGTAGATTTTTCACCATAGGTGCCCTTTAAGCAAGCTTTTAGCTTAAAGGGTCACGAAACACCAAAACACATTTTTTGAGCTGTTGACAGTCGTATATGTGTCCCACACTGCTAAAAACACTATTAGGACAACTATATTTCACTAAAAAGTGTAAATTGGTTGTTTTTGCGTTATTTCAAGCAAATTCGTACTTCCGGTTTGAAACGAATTTTTGAAGCTGCGTCACGGTCATGACATAATAGCGTGTATTCCAGCGTGCAGACTGGACATCTGTGCCAGAGTGTGTCTTATTACGTCTTACAGTGTGATGCATTAATGCATGAGTAAGGCTTGGTTCAAACCAATCAGCGCGCTCTACTGTGCAACTTCATTAATATTCATTTGTGTCACCGTGTTTACACCACAAAGACGCCACGTTGTGTTGGCAGAACAAGCGTGAAGTGTTGCTTTTATAGTTTGCTGCCGTTAAGTTTCGTTTTCATTTTCTCTCTGTGAGAGCTCAGCTGGAGTCACGTGTGGATTAACAGTGTACGCGACGCTCGACAACAATAGCTTACGTGTCTAAGGGGGATTATTGTTTACCTGAGAGCTGTTCTCATCTGTAAACACTGAAATCTGGATTCGCTTGTAGTCTCCTCTAAATAAAGACGCGGCTCTAGTTGCTGGTGATTGTCCTGTCTCTACAGATTTGGTAAGTGAGCGACCAGTGCTCTTTGTTTATTCAGTTTGTTCGTATCGAATTAAGTTAACTATTGCACTGAGTGCAGAAATGTTAGCACCGCATTTTGTGACCGGAATAACACACGCGGCTTTCTGACACTACCTGCCGTGTGCATCTAAGTTTGCGGGAAATGCTGAGTTTTTTTTCTCTCATTCGCCGTGCGGTATCAAACATTGCATGAAAAATACACGCTTAGATCAGTTCCTCGAATCAAATATCTCGTTTGTCGCGAGAGGCATAAATGAATTCCCTGAATGAAAGAGCCAAACTGCAGTTAAAGTCCAACATTTAATAATTTGGCAAATAATTCGACTACAGATGTCCATGTAGGTTAAACACCATCACTTTCTCCTGTCTGTGTGGGTGTGTATTTTGACTCTGAAACTCGTGCGTGCACAAATAGACACTCCCACACCATCCCACTTTAGTTCCTCCGACACTCCCCCCTAAACAGAGCTGGACACGCCCACTTTTCTGACTTTTTCCAAAGTAGAGGTGTGAAAACACCCTGCTGAAACGAGGGGGTTTCATGGCCCTTTAATAAGTTTGTTCTGTAGCCAATAGAAAACAAAACATTTATTAAAGGGGCTAATAATATTGACCTTTAGTTAGTTTTATTAAATAATCAATTTATTCCAGCCAAACTACAAGAAATAAGACTTTCCTCAGATGAAAAATATTGTAGGAAATGTGTGAAATGTGTGTATTGTTTTTGATAATCCCTGCAGCCCGGGCATTTGAAGAGTGCAAACGTGACATAAATATCACTTGGGAAATATCTGAAAAAGAATAAGGGCTAATCATGTTGACTTAAACATAAATGTATTAATAAAAGGCGTCACATTTTTAGTACTTCCCGGGTGACCGAAAGTTTTGACGTGATAATGTCATCCACCCACATGTGTACCGTGTCGGATCTTCTCCCCAGAGCGCAGAGCGGGATGAAGGTGACAGTGAAGCCATTTCTCTCAGCAGCCACAAACATCTGCTTGAGGTACGCTTCACCCTCTCTTCAGATCAGTCTCTGTCATGAGGCCGTCCTGGAGCTGTCTCGCTCTGTGTGTGGGAAGGACACCGCAGGAGCAGCTGGCTCCACACACACATGCGTCAGCTCAGGGGACGCCAGTCCATCTCTGCGCTCGGGGGATGCTCAACCACTTTTGCATCTGATGATGAGGAGATAATTATATTTATTCAGAGATTCTGGAGAACGCAATTACTCCAAGAGCCGCATTTCACACCAGACATGATGTGGGCGATGACGAGCTCGTTTGATTGCACTACAGTCCCAGACAAACTTTGAAGGAGCTGTATGTAAAGTTGTGACTCTTCAAATCAAAGAAATACCAAGATATGTTTACAGCTATTTTAGACACATGCTAAGTGAACATATCTGTTTCTCTAAAAAACAATGCTAAATATCAGTTATTCTTTGAACATAATCGATTTTAATGATCTAGGCGCAAAGTCTAAAGCACATGGCCCAAAAGCATTAAGGTCATGTCCGAATCCCTTTTTCCTATTTTAAGGATGGTAAAATACAGTTTGCGCCCTAGAGCATGGTCTAACATGGCTTTGCTTATTCTCCTAATGAATTATTGTTAGTGTTTTGAGTGTAACGTGCATTAAACCAATCAGAGTCTCATCTCACATTCCCTTCGAGAGTCAGTTGCGTCGCACCATGTTATATTTGGCACCAGTTAATCAGGAAGTGAAGATTTTGTTCTCTTGGACTCGTTGGATAGAAACGCTGCTTTCCTTTTTTTCTTCTTCTTTTTAAAGCATGTCTTTTTTGTAATATTCCAGTTTTACACGTAAATGTAATGATCATTTTTGGATGGAAACATAACTATTGCAACATTTATTTTCTAAATATCTTCCTCTGTTAAACAAAAGAAAACAAAACTCATAAAGCTATGAAACAAGTAAAAGGTGTGTAAATTAGGACAGCATTTAATTTTTTGAGTGTCTCTTTTAGTGACAAACCAGTGGACCGAGCACACTGTAAAACATCTGAAATAGTTTTTTTGTACGCAGTGTTTCATACATGTTATTGCGTACGCAATGCTTTAGTATGAATTCAACGCAAGTCCTTGTACATGAGGCCCCAGGACATACACACATACACTACAGGCAACATAGCTAACCTCATGCAAATGTAGCTCATTTTTTTGGACTGTGGGGAAATCGGAGCAAAACCCACAGCAACACAGGGAGAACATGCAAACTCCACACAGAACTGACCCAGCCGGGGCTCAAACCAGCCACTATCTTGCTGTGAGGTGACAGTGCTTACCACTGAGTCACTATGCCTACCCTAGTTATATAATAAATTAATATTAATAATTGTAATTTTTAGTTAATTTCAAGTCCGTTCTCAACTGGCTGAGAATTATCACCTCCACAAGGAATGTTCCACATGTCCATTACATTTCGTCTTAAATATTAAATAATTGATTATATAAAAATGTCCAACTGTGGCTTATCCAACCACAGCAAACTCAATTTTTCTTTTTAATATTTGATGGCAGTTTAGGAAGTGAGGATTTCGTTCTTCCGGACTCATTGGGTGAAACCAACGCTTTATGCAATATTCCAGTTTTGTGCATAATCTAATTCACATCTTTGGATTGAAAAATAGCCATTTACTCTACAAGTCCTTGCACTGGAAAGTGCCAGGGTTAAAGCTTTATAATCTACCAGGTGGTGGTGCCAAGTGAGATCCGTGACAGAGGAGCCCAGCCAGTGCAGCACGGACCTGAGGACATACAATACACGACCAATCATAGGCACAAGCTTTCAAGGACAACCACAGTCACTCAATGTGACAGAATAAAGTGCCTCGCAGCATCCACGCAAGACTGTCAGACGGAGAGAAAAAAAGTCACATTAAAAAATGCCCCTTGTGGCATGCCGATACGCTCATGTTTATAAATGCTCCTGCTTATAAATAGAACTTATAAATAGAACTGTCCTGTTCTCAAATCCTGCAGCCAATTCACTCCGACCTTACGAAAGGGGAATAAAATGGATGATTCAATCCATAGTGTGAATGTACATTCTACAGAAAGAGCTTCGTCTTGTTTCTAGTCAAAATATATAAATAGCCAACGCAATCTCACAGCAATTCGTAGCTTTTTGATTTTGTGGCTAATTCGTATGAATTCTCATCACCCAATGACGGTTGGGGTTAGGTGCCACGCCTCCTTTTTAAAATCGTACATTTTCGTACGACTTTTCATACGACTTTACAGCTCTAAAGAACATTAAAAATCATGAATTTAAGTATATAACAACACTCACCTGGAAAATGGAGGCCACATAAACAGTTTGTGAGCACATTTAAGTGCACACAGCATGCCATATCATCTGATAATTATAAGAAATAATTCCAAAAGGCAACAGACTTTATAAATCCACATAAAACAACACAAAAATAGGATGAATATGCCGAGTTCAGTGGCTAATCAGCCGGAATCGCCTGAGGTGAAGTGATGGCGATCAGCGAGTCACACAAGTGGCCACGCCCCTAATTATGCAGACTTAATAAAACCTAATATAAACTAAACGGATTATCATGAAGGGTAATATTAGCTATATGAATTAAAATCGTTCTTTGTACCAGGCTGTAAACACCTTTTTTTTCTGCTGCGAAGTTGGCCATGTTAACAGTGGGGTCAATAGAAATTTGCACCATATGGAGCCAGGACTAGCAGGATTTCGATGAATTGTGGCATGCCGATATGCTCATGTTTATAAATGCTCCTGCTTATAAATAGAACTGTCCTGTTCTCAAATCCTGCAGCCAATTCACTCCAACCTTACAAAAGGGGAATAAAACGGATGAATCAATCCATAGTGTGAATGCACATTCTACAGAAAGAGCTTCGTCTTGTTTCTAGTCAAAATATATGAATAGCCAAGGCAATCTCACGGCAATTCGTAACTTTTTGATTAAGTGGCTAATTCGTATGAATTCAAACGATCTAATTTGTACTATTTAGTACGATTTGCTCATCACCCAATGACGGTTGGGGTTAGGTGCCACGCCTCCTTTTTAAAAGCGTACATTTTCGTACGACTTTTCATACGACTTTACAGCTCTAAAGAACATTAAAAATGACGAATTTAAGTATATAACATCACTCATCTGGAAAAAGGAGGCCACGTAAACAGTTTGTGAGCACATTTAAGTGCACACAGCATGCCATATCATCTGATAATTATAAGAAATAATTCCAAATAGCAACTGACTTTATAAATCCACATAAAACAACACAAAAATACGATGAATATGCCGAGTTCAGTGGCTAATCAGCCGGAATCGCCTGAGGTGAAGTGATTGCGATCAGCGAGTAACTCAAGTGGCCACACCCCAAATTATGCAGACTTAATAAAACCTAATATAAACTAAACGGATTATCATGAAGGGTAATATTAGCTATTTAACCAAAATCGTTCTTTGTACCAGGCTGTAAACACCTTTTTTTTCTGCTGCGAAGTTAGCCATGTTAACAGTGGGGTCAATAGAAATTTGCACCATATGGAGCCAGGACTAGCAGGATTTCGATGAATTGTGGCATGCCGATATGCTCATGTTTATAAATGCTCCTGCTTATAAATAGAACTGTCCTGTTCTCAAATCCTGCAGCCAATTCATTCCAACCTTACAAAAGGGGAATAAAACGGATGAATCAATCCATAGTGTGAATGCACATTCGACAGAAAGAGCTTCGTCTTGTTTCTAGTCAAAATATATGAATAGCCAAGGCAATCTCACGGCAATTCATAACTTTTTGATTTAGTGGCTAATTTGTATGAATTCGTATAATCTAATTCATATTGTTTAGTTCGATTTGCTCATCACCCAATGAGGGTTGGGGTTAGGGGTGGGGTCAGGTGCCACGCCTTTAAAAATCGTACATTTTCGTACGGCTCAACTCGTACAAATTCGTACGAATTAGCCACTAAACTGACAAAACGTAAAATACTTACGTTTCTTCGTGAGATCAGGCTGGAATAGCCTTAAATCAAGAAGCATGTCCAAGACAAGCAAATAATACTGTTCACATATTTTCTTGATTTCAGAAATAATAAGTTTAATAATAAGTCTACTTACTCCCAGGGCCATTTATATAGAAGTTGATATTTAGCCACACCATGTTGGTGTTTCGTAACATCTAAATTTTACGAGGTGGGTCATTAGCCCAACGCTCCACCCCCAACCTGGAGGACCAGGGGCCTCATGTATCAACGCTGCGAATGCACAAAAACATTTCGTACACCAGATTTTACACACACGTTTAGATTTACTAATGATGAAATGAATGTGTAATGGTCCACGCCATCTTCATGTCTGGCGTACGTGTATTTATTGTGTGTGTTTGCTTTATTACCATTGGCGACTCCTAGAGGCAGTTGTGTCAAATTGCACACTACAAAGTATCTTTGAGCCGTAAAACGGCAGCTGTGCGGGACGGGATCATCCGCATGTCTAGCAGGTTTATATGGTTTCCAAACCATGCAGTTGTCATACTTGTGTATGTCTGTGTATTTATATACGTCCCCCTCTACCTATGCTGAATTCATGATGATAATTGACCTCGTTTGTTATATTATTTGAGTGTTGTTTAGATATTTAAATGAATCATGTGACCGGAGTACTCAAAAGAGACTTTAGACCAGGGGTCACCAACCCTGTTCCTGGAGAGCTACCTTCCTGCACATTTCAGTTGCAACCATGACCAAACACACCTGTTTGTAATTATCAAGTGCTGATTTAGGTACTATTAATTGGTTCAGGTGTGTTTGATCAGGGTTGGGACTGAATTCTGCAGGAAGGTAGCTCTCCAGGAACAGGGTTGGTGACCCCTGGTCTAGACGCACCTGATCACTGTTACCCTGATGAAGGCAGTTACTCCCCGAAACACGTATTTTAATTTTTTTTTAAGGTTTCGGTATGTGAATAAAGCCTTTTTAAATTTTCCACATTTTTCGAAGTGCCTTGGACTGATTTTTGTGGTTGTTTTGATAAATCCCTTATCCAAAGAGCACCGATCAAATATTTGAGCTTCCCCTGATCTCTTTTTGTTGGTTTTTGGATTAACATACAGAAGGTGTTCAGTATAACGTAAAAGATGTACATGTAACGTAAAAGTCTAATGTAATAACTGATAGATAAAAACATAAAATCTAAAGTGAGGGTATTGAAAGACTATTTACGGTTGTATATACTAAGGAAACTTAGAGTTAACCAGGTAATGGCTTTTTACTGTAGCATTTTTAGAGTTTTAAAATTCCTGAACATGTTTTACAGTGTATGAAAAAGCTCCAGAACCATTTTTTTTCCTCAGAGTGTAGTGCTGAGCAGATCAAAACGGCTCTCTAAATACTGTAGAGAGAATGAGCTAATGCTAATTACCAGCTGCACAATATTCAGTTCTCTAATCCAGTTAATTTGACAAGAGCATAACAGGAGGCTGCGTATTATACGCCATGTGTGGCAACTAACTCCCAGACGCATCTTCCCTTCCTATTAACATTTACAGATACAACGCATTAGCTTCAAAATGACTGAAATAAAGCTTTATACTGCAAAATATGTACTCTAAATGCACTTTTAGAGTTAAAACCATAGACTGTAAAAGATATGGATGTAGTATTTGTGACGTCATCCATAGGTTTCTGAAGAGCCCAAAAGAAGCATAATCGCACCAACCGGGGGAACCAAACAAGGGCAAAGAGGCGGAGCGTGAGCGGAGCTACAGACACATGCTAGCATTTTGCTTAGATGGGCTTTCCTATGGGAGAAACCCTTAATACTTTTAAGTACTTGGTTGTACACTACATCAATAAGGTGTTTAGACTTTTAAAAACACTGTTGTAATACAATGAGCCACTAAACATTGTTCTTATGGTGTTTTTCTACAGGAGGAAACGCGAATGACTTCCAAACACTTCAGATGTATTCTGTGTTAGTAAATGCAAGACTATTTATGAAATCTTGGCATAACACTTTATGACAAAGCTTCAGATGACTGTTCTAGTGTATTTGTATATATATATATATATATATATATAGAGAGAGAGAGAGAGAGAGAGAGAGAGAGAGAGAGATGTAACTAAATAGAATAGATGGAGATAGATCAGCTGCCGAAGAGCTGCGCACTGCAGACGCAGCTGGTGTGAAAGGCAAATGCTTCTGCTCTCTATACGCGCTGCTCACGCACTGCTTTCGCTTGCAGTGTGAAACAGGCGTAACACCTGAACTCTGTGCTCATGATCACATTTAACCAAATGAAAGTAATGACAAAAGTACTGAAGCGATGACGTTAATATAAATATTTAATCACAATTCCTGCTCTGCAAAAGAAACATGGGATATGGGGGATATACTTTCATATTTGTTGATGTTTTCAATAAATTATATATTTTTTCACATTTTCCCAGTTATAAAAAGAAACCCGCTACTTAAAAAAGAAATTAAAGATCTATAAAGTAACTCTACAAATTCCAACATACTTTTTTCTGATGAGCCCAGGAGCGTCAAAAGATGGCGTTTCTAAAAAAAACTCACAAAAATGACCCAATATGATCAACAAATATAAGGTTTTGAACATCAAGCACAGCGTCCCTGAGAAACTAAATCATTTTGATCTCATGTTGACTTTTAAAGCAGTATGCAAACACCACTGCCAAATCAAAGAGGGCGTGCACACACACACACACACACACAACTAATGCTGATTTTAAAGCTGCGAACAGTCCTCTAGAGTCTCTTGAACACAGATGGCATTTATCTCATGCTGTTCTGTTCAGCAAATAACTGGCAAAGGCACATTTGCAGTATTAAATTCTTCAGCTAAAATCAATGAGAGTTCTAAGAAGAACACAATCTGACGGTCTCCAAGATCTCTAAATGAT
Organism: Danio rerio; assembly: GCF_049306965.1. Classification (NCBI taxonomy): domain Eukaryota; kingdom Metazoa; phylum Chordata; class Actinopteri; order Cypriniformes; family Danionidae; genus Danio; species Danio rerio. The sequence goes on from NC_133192.1 coordinate 55,328,335, forward strand.
AGATTTGACATTTCCTGAAGTAAATATGCACGGTGTTGCGAGGTGCACAACTTGCTAGGGGGATCTAGGGAATTTCGAAGGCATTGGTAGACAGTTGTATACTGGATCATATGAATACACATTCAAATGTGTAGGATAATCTCAATGCAGGCTCATTGGAAATATATTCACTGGCCACTTTATTAGGTACACCCGTCCAATTGCTTGTTTGTGCAAATTTCTAATCAGCCAATCACATGGCAGCAACTCAATGCATTTAGGAATGTAGACATGGCCAAAACGATCTGCTGCAGTTCAAACCGAGCACCAGAATGGGGTAGAAAGGGGATTTAAGTGACTTTGAAAGTGGCATGATTGTTGGTGCCAGACGGGCTGGTCTGAGTATTTCAGAAATTGCTGATCTACTGGGATTTTCACGCACAACCATCTCTAGGGTTTACAGAGAATGGTCCGAAAATTAGAAAATATCCAGTGCAGTTCTGTGGGCGCAAATGCCTTGTTGATGCCAGAGGTCAGAGGAGAATGGCCAGACCGGTTCCAGCTGATCGAAAGGCAACATTAACTCAAATAACCACTTGTTACAACCGAGATCTGCAGAGGAGCATCACTGAACACACAACACGTCCAACCTTGAGGCGGATGAGCAGATAAACAACAGAAGATTGGAAAAGGATTGCCTGGTCTGATGAGTCTCCATTTCTGCTGCCACATTCGGACGGTACAGACAGAATTTGGTGTCAACGACATGAAATCAAGGATCCATCCTGCCTTGTATCAGCAGTTCAGGCTGGGGGTGGTGGTGGTGTAATGGTGTGGGGGAGATTTTTTTGTCACACTTTGGATCCATTAGTACCAATTGAGCATCGTGTCAACCCCACAGCCTAAATGGTTTTCTAAACTTGATCTCCACTGTACATATCCATTCCTCAGACATCTTACAAGTTGTACAATACAGTATACATTTTCCTAAAACTACTTTTTTTTTTTGACTATTGTGAATCGTCACTCTTTTTTATTATCTTGAGGAGATGTGTCAGTATCTTATTGTGTGAAACCTCATGAAGCAGCATATTTCTTTCATCAGTGGTGTAAAAGAATTGGTGTGCAATGAAGCAATCATCCATGCCACTTAATTCAAGGGAACGCTCGATTCGTGCCACTTTTCGTTCTTCTCTTCTGCATTTCAAAGCTTTCTGGCTGGATAAAATATTTACAGGCAAGTGAACTTAGTGTGTCGGGTATTTTCTGTCGGGGTCTCTTCTTATCTACAACCCCCTGGCACTCTAGAGTCCCACACAACCCAGCGGAGTAAAGAAGCCAGGCTAAAATCTCAAATGTGGCTCTTAATTTCGTGATGTACGAAAGCGTGGCATACCAAATGCCCTGCGGACATCATTACACGCGATGTGTTGCAATCTCTGATTTCACATCTAAGACAACACGGGCCCTTCTAATGAGCTAACACCCACATCCTTTCACATGAGCACTCAAACACAGAGAGGTGCAGAAATGTTAACGGAAGAAAAAAGAGACTTACGTTTGGTTTTGGAACAAAGGCTTGTCCTGGGATTGTGAAACAGCTTTTGACAGTGGTGAGATATTGAGCCATGACTGAGAGACGGCTGCGTTGGCGGCTTCCTGTGCTCGCAGTTAACCTCTGGAATATTAAAGAGGGGACAAAGATCATCATTGAATTATTTTTATATATTTTGATTACATTGAAGTAGTCTCAACCCTTAAGCCTGGTTTATAATTCTGCGTCAAGTGACCGGCGTAACCCACGGCGCATGCAACGCGCGTAGCTGTGCATTTATACTTCTGCGCGCTGTCTCTGTTGGTCTGCATTAACACTTCCGAAACGCTAGTTGGCAGTGAGGTGTAAATGTTCCTCTGTGTCGAGTTTCTTAGCTGTTGTTTTGCTTTTCCTGAACACTTTCGGAATGTACAAGTGGTTCAAACTCGCTCATTTTGAGGCAGGAACCGGCGGACGTGCAACAACTTTAACTATGAGGTAAACACAAAACAAAACTTTTCATCCGGAGCTTCTTCACGGGACTCCACACTTGTAAACAATCGCTCCATCAGGCTCGCACCATTCAAGCGGCTCTCGGTCCCACCCAGACTCGTCAACGCTACCAAGCCGACCAATCACAGAGCTTGCGCTACGCGTCGTTGTGACGTGTAGTTACATTTTTTGAGAGTTGCACGTCAGTGACTGCGACGGCCACGGCGAAGGGCTATGCGTCAGCCATAGCATACGCCGGCGTTTGACACAGAAGTATAAATCAGCCTTTATGTGTGCTGTTGCGGATGTTTTCATCTACTCTGAGGTGATTTTGAGTTGTAATTTGGCCACAACGTTCCCTGTGTTTCAGCAAATGGAATGACTTTTGGTGACAAATCTTATTTTAACCAAGCGGCAACCTACCGCTCTCTCTCGGGAAGCCAATAAGGAATTAACTAAAGCTGCAATTCATCGACTCACCTTGGGAGGCTGGCTCCAGGAAATCCAGGTGAATTCTGACTGCAATGGTAAATTGCCCATTTTTATGTACCATGTTTACAGCCTGGTACAAAAGATGGCTTTGGTTCATATAGCTAATATTGTATAGCTATATAATATATATATATATATATATATATATATATATATATATATATATATATATATATATATATTTTTTTTTTTTTTTTTTTAACTTATCTGTTTCATTTTTATTAAGTTTTATTAAGTCTGCATAAATAAGGGCGTGGCCACTTGAGTGACTGCTAGATCTCGCTGCTCACTGTCTCGTCACCTCAGCTGATTCCGGCTGATTAGCCGCTGAACTCGGCATATTCATCGTATTTTTGTGTTGTTGTTTTTTTTTTGGCTTTACACAGTCAGTTGCTTTTTGGAATTATTTCTTACAGTTATCAGATGATTGGGCATGCTGTGTGCACTTTATTGTGCTCACAAACCATTCAAGTGAGTGAAATTATATACTTATATACCACCACTATAAATGTATTTGTTTTATTTAAGATCGTTTCAAGAGTTCACACTTAGATATTGTTTGACAACTGTTACCAAGTTAGCAGGTTTGGCATGCTGTCCCGGGAGTGAACCCTAAGCTCGAAGATAGTTGAGCCCAGGGCTCCTGCCTGGTCCATAGAGCATGTGAGGGGAGTACGAGATCAGGTGGTTCTCGAGAGATCCCTCTGGTAAAAGAGGAAAGAAGGAGAAGGGGTGGGGATGGGGGATTTCTTCGGAAAAACGAAGATAAGGGAGTAGTTCTAACTAGGCTACTTATAGGGAGTTTGGATCAATCTGATTGGCTAGCTAATGCGTGTAGATGAGTGGCCAGCTGCAGTCAATCATATCACGTGCTCCTCTCGAAATTAGTTTGTGAAACTTCACTTATCATTTATAATTTTTTACAGTCTATGATTTTGACACATATTTTGGAAAAATACTGACAATACATTCAGGGCAAGCATACTAGTTTCCATTATATTGGTGGCTGTTTTTGCCTCATTGACTTCCATTGTAATGACATTTTTAGATTTAGACATCATATAATCATGCATTCTTGTTTGTTGCTGGTTTACCCTGTTGGGAAGAGGTAAATTTACAAATTTTTACTGCTGATCATGAATGTGTCTACTACTACGTCTGGGTGATATTGCAAAAAAAAAAAAAAAAAAAAGATCCCGATATCATGTTTCATATGATTCGATATTGATAATTATTGAATATTTTTAGCAATATATTTAGAATATTATGATACTTTGTCACCACTTTATTTTAAATTACCAACATTACTAAGACAAATAGTTTTAATAGTCAAAAACCAAAATATTTAAACAAAATATCTGATCTTTGTTATAATAAAATAAACACAAATGTTAAAGACACTCTTAAATTTGATAAATAAAATATATTTAAATTGTAAATAAAACATTTTCAATAACAAACCACCCCAATTCGAGCCAATATTTATTTTCATCCATTTAATACAATACTGACTCTCCCCTAAAATTGTTGATCTACATACACTTTCTAGAAATGTCATACAAAATTTGCAAAAAGTTTAATATTATTCAACTGAAACCTATATATAATCATTTATTTTTAATAAGTTACTTTCAGTTTGTTAGTCAATAGGTGTATCTAGAACTAAGGGCTGATTTATAATTCTGCGTCAAGCGCACACGTATGCATCAGCGCAGCCTTCACAGGGGCACCTAGCCCTCGCTGTGGCTGACGCCGATGCTGACGCTCACTAACAATGTAACTACGCGTTGCAATGATGCGTAGCGCAAGCTCTGCGATTGGTCTGCTTGATAACGATGACGATTGTGAGCGGTGCTGAGAGCCACAAGCTTAATGGAGCGAGTGTTTACAAGTGTCGAGTCCCGTAAAGGAGCTCCAGATGGAAACTTCTGTTTTGTGTTTACCTTATGATCACAGTTGTTGCACGTCTGCTGATTCCCACCTCTGAATGAGCGAATTTTATCTACTTGTGCATTAAGGTAGTGTTCAGAAAAAACAAAACACCAGTGAAGAAACTCGACAAAGAGGAACATAAAAACCAATTTCCGGCTAGTGTTTCAGAAGTGTTATTGCAGAGCAACACAAACAGCATGCAGAAGTATAAATCCACAGCAATGCGCAAGGGTCACATGCACCGTGGGTCACGCCGATCACTGCAGTTGATCCATTGAACTCACATTCAATATTTTGACAATGTTTTCGGTTCCTTTTCTGGAATTTTAAAGTCTCTGGATCATTGCGGTCTACGGAGGATGAGGGAGCTCTCGGATTGCATCTAAAACAACTTTATTTGCGTTCAGAAGATGAATGAAGGTCTCAATGAAGGATGAATGAGGGGATTGGAATGACATGAAGAGAATAATTAACAGAACTACCCCTTTAAGTTTATGCTGAAATTACATCACAAAGCTGAAACGTTGAACAAAGCAGTTCGTTGCAAGGCACTTCAGGGGACCTTTAAGCCATTCTGACTCAAGTGCCTTGAACCAATCTATCAACTGCAGCAACTTTCACAATTATGCATTAGACTAAGCATATCCATATTTTCTCTATTTATAGATTGAAGTTTGTATTTTTCACTCTTTTTGTGGGTTCTACAATAAAACCAGTCAATTATTTGCTTCTTAGAAGTTCTGCTTTGAACGGCAATGTCCTGACGTATGCTTGAAAAGCCTGAATTACACTCGCATCTTTCAAAAATGCTGTAAAGATGACATTGAAATGATCAAGGTCTTGTTAAAAATAAACCTGACTCAAGATAAAAGGACATTCAGAAGTATTCTCGGCTCAAAATAACACAACATCTTTTATTTTTACCTCACTTTGAAGTTCTGAACGCTTCATTGTTGCGTGTTTCTAGATGTTGCAGCTATCTTTTAGGATCTTACTGCAGGCTTTTACACTGTCATAACAGATCCATCTTAATCAACTCGCTAGTTCAGTGGTGATGGCACTGATCAGAGTTCTGGTCATTTACAATCTCAACACAGAGGCATTCACTCCTTAAAAGTCCCATAATGCACGGCGAGCACCACTACATTCCTTTAAGAGCAAGAAACATAAGTTCTTGCCACACATAATCACGAGATGGATGCTTGGAGAAGAAAAGGGTATTTATTTGTCTTCATGCATAAACATTCATCAGTAGACTGTGCTGAGCAATCTAGCTCTCATCTGTATTTAATTCATGGTGAAAAAGTTGCAGATCTATGTAAAAGTGTTCACCATTATTCTCTATAAATAGCACTAACTAAAGAATATGTAACGACCGGGGGGAGTGACAAAGACAACTGAAGGTAAGATCCAATATGCAGGTTTATTCAGCTTCAGGCAAGCAGTGGTCATACAGGTGCAAACGGGTATATATAGACAGTCCAGAATCATAAACGGTAAACAGGCAAAAGGTCGAAAGGCAGGCAGCTATACAGGATGACAAGGATACAAGGCTAGGTTCAAACACGGAGTAACAAGACAGGGAAACGCGTTGTAATGTCACATTGGGTAAACAAGACTCCGCAAACTGGATGGGTTCATGAGTAGCTTATGTATGGTATGCTATCAGACTATGACAAGGTTCAGCTGGTGTGTGCAATCAAGCTAGATGAATGAGCATGGGTGTCTGGGAGCAGTGCATGTATGAAAATGTAGTCCTGGGAAATGCGGAAGTGTAGTCTTGAAGTTCGTGTGAGAACCAGCGATCTCTGGAAAGCGATCGCTGGTTGTGTGACAGAATAATAAGTGCAGAAAAAGATCGGCTTGCTGTTGATGCCAATAGTGATTCTACACAAAAAGCACATTCCCAGTTCACCAGTGTCCCAATAGGGCTGTGTACACCTGGGGCCTCATGTACGAAGACTTGCGTTGAATTCATACTAAATCAATCCGTACAGACAAAGCTGTTAATGTGCGTACGCAGTTAAAAATTCAGATGTATGAAACACTGCGTACGCGGAATCCCACGCACATTCTCTTTGTACACCTGAATTAACGTGAAACTGAGCGCAACATGCACAAGTGCAAAACCCCTCCCTGCCTCCTCCTCCCCCTAATAAATATGGTAATGACTCTACTTTGGCAAAACCAAATAAAAAAGCAATGGCAAAATCAAGCAAAACGAGACACTTTGAACAGAATATGAATTGGAGGTGCTCCTATTGGAGGTAGACTGGAGAAAAATGGTGTTATTTGCAAGTTTGTCCTCCAGAATTAATAAGAAAAGAAAACAAATAAAGCGGAAGAGGTTAGTTGACGCGGTTAACGCAGTGGAGACCCTCACACTGAGAAGGAATTAAAAAAAGAAATAGTCAGATGTAAAGTAGAGCTGCACAATTAATCGTTAAAAGATCGCGATCTCGATTTGACCCCCTAGACGATTTTAATCCAGCATTTCTACGATTCTGTCAATCCTATTTTCAAGTTCAGGAGAGAAGAAAAGGCGACTGCATGAGTCTTCTCATTGTTTCACATTAGTTGCTCAGCGACATAGACACCTCCAAATGATGTTGAATGAGTCACATACTGTATTTTTAAGGTATAATTCACCCAAAAATGTCATTTTTGTTTTAATATAATGATGTTTTCGCGATCGGGAAATCACACGTGTTGTGAGCTGCTGACCGCAAACTGTTATCACAGAGTGATAACTTAGTGATAGACGCGCGCGCGTCTACTTTAGGGAACAGAACCTGCATATGTTGCAGGTAACAGGTAATACAGTTGTAAATAATATTCAGTTTGTGGCACAGAGTGATCGTTTGGGAGCCGCGTGCGAAGTTTGAGCAAGCACTTAGCTGTCTAAATGAAACCGAAAGTGTGCACATCATTTAAATGATCATATCGCATTTTAGAGTTATGATTACAAAAAGCATTTGATATGTTTTTTCTTTCATAGCGAACACACAGTTGTGCATGAAAATAAATGTTTAGTGTCAGTATAACTACTCTAGCCTATATATTGTTGAATATAATCTGATAATGGCAAATGTCTGATTTTACCAGTGAATTAATTTGTCTAATATGACAGATTGCAAGCATATACCTCAAACATAATAATTCAACATCAGAATTATTGTTAGTAGAATAGAATTATTTATAGAAACCAGTAGACCTACACATAATATTATCAATGTTGTGCCATCTGTTTGTTTTTACCATACCTGTATTTTACATCTACAGAATCGTGAGAAAATCGTGATCTTTATTTTAGCCAGAATCGTGCAGCTCTCATGTAAAGGTATAAAATGATGTAGTGTCTATTTGGGCTAAGTGCGAATAGCACACTTCGTTGGATTGAGCTAGTTAAGTGATCCCCGCCCATCACCGTTTGATTGACAGAGACAACATAACTAAAGAGAGCAGCCAACAGCAGCATGAGTGGCGTAGCTCGTAAAGCGCATGGCAACATGTTTTGACATGTTCGATCGTGAATACGGTTTGAATCCAGCGTCTGATGAACTCATTCTTCTTTCCCCCACTACATATCAGATTTTACCTACTCTTCATCACGCGGAAGTAGGAATCATTAATAAGTGTGTGTATTATCTTAAGCGCATTTGAGCATCACATATTATTTGCATTTTTATTGAATGGAAATGTTTCCGATTCACGTATGCAAATTCGTCTTTAGATGGTGCCTTTATAGCAATGTGCGTGCAGTAGATCGCTCCGATTAGCAAATTGCGCTTTAATGTTTGGCTGATCAACTGCATGATATGAAATCCTTATATACCTGCTAGACATGCGGATGATCCCGTCCCATACAGCTGGCATTGCACGGCTCAAAGACACTTTGTAGTGTGCAATTTAACACAACTGCCTCTAGGAGTCACCAATGGAAATAAAACAAACACACAAGAAATGCACGGACGCCAGACATTAAGTTGGTGTGGACCAATGCACATTCTCACATTAATTTCATCGTTAGTAAATCCAAATGTGAGCGTAAAAATCTGGCGTACACAAAGTTTTTGTGCATACACAGCATTGATATATGAGGCCCCTGGTCACTTAGCATCATTTTCTGATCGGATAGCTATGAAAAGGACAGGTGTAAATGCCCTCCAAATTGCATTCAAAAAGATTATTGTCAAATATTATTTACTGTCATCAAGGCAAAGATAAAATAAGTCAGTTATTAGAGATAAGTTATTTAAACTATTCATTCATTCATTTTCCTGTCGGCTTAGTCCCTTTATTAATCCAGGGTCGCCACAGCAGAATGAACCACCAACTTATCCAGCAAGTTTTTACGCAGCGGATGCCCTTCCAGCCGCAACCCATCTCTGGGAAACATCCACACACACTCATACACTACGGACAATTTAGCCTACCCAATTCACCTGTACCGCATGTCTTTGGACTGTGGGGGAAACCGGAGCACCCGGAGGAAACCCACGCGAAGGCAAGGAGAACATGCAAACTCCACACAGAAACGCCAACTGAGCCGAGGTTCGAACCAGCGACCTTCTTGCTGTGAGGCGACAGCACTACCTACTGCGCCACTGTCTCGCATTTTATTTAAACTATTATGTTTAGAAATGTGTTCTCTCTGTTAAACAGAAATTGGGGGAAAAAAATAATAATTAATAATAATATATATACATAAACATATTTTTTATGACGGACAAAGTTTGGTTTTTCAGCTAGAGGGCATGGTTTTGAGTATGGTTGAGCGATTTGGCCTAAAATCAAAATCTCGATTAATTGAACATTTTAACTCAATTACAATTAATAAACGATTATTTTATTCCTTTATATTTTTGCCCTCATAGATCACTGACAGGTTGTGTACAGTGTTGCCAACTTAGCAATTTTCCAAACTTAGCAATATTACAAAAAGCACCAAGCAACAAATGTAGCAATTTTTAACATTCATTATGCTACTTTTATCAATTTTTAAAAAGTGACTCAAAAGAGCAGTGGCTGCAGGCTTCATTCAGTAATTTGAGTAAATTGCTAGCTCAGATTGTTTTTCATGACTGTCAATTTACTGATATTTGTTAACATGTTGGTCATTTAGGCAGCATTAAAACCCAATAGTGCTATAATTGTTGTCACTTTCACAAATGTCTTAGTTTTAAGTTAAAAAAAAAAGAGTAAGTACACAAGTTGTGATTGTTTATTGCTATCTCTGATTGATTGTCAGTGTTATTGCGATAAAATGAGGGCAGAGGGGCAGTGGCCATTGGGCCACCCCCCTGTGTTAAGGCCCTGCATAAAGATGTAGTTTTGAATTGCGATTACGCTATGACATCATCATGCAAAGTAATATGTTAATAAGAACCTACTTATTGTGCATCTGGATGCAATGTTTTAATATAATATAAAACACATCGCCTCAGAGAGTAGAGACATGATGGGCTTATGATTGTCAGATACTATATGTGATGACATCACTGATATGCAAATTAGTGCGTGACGTCATCTGGCAACATATAGCTACTGTTTGGGTAGGCTTTAGCTACTTTTCATTGGAAATAGTTGGCAACACTGGTTTATTACCATTAAACCATTACCATTAAACAACTGAAATTAAAACACACATTCCCTAAGACCAACAGTCACTTTTGTCTTATAAAAAATAAAAATAAAAACTAGCACTTTAGGAAAGAAGATTAATTATTTCCAATGCTTTCAAATGAAGGAAATAAGCAGCATCTCTTTTAAATAAACTCATGTATCCTCTAAATATGCCTTAACAGAGTGGAGTCACATGACTGCACAGGGGGTAGGGAAAGCTATTAAATAAAAATAGACCTGATAAAATTAGATCAATTATAGGTTCTGAATGACGATTTCGATTGATCGCCCAGCCCTACTTGAGTTTAGAGCCTTATTTTGATCTGAAAATAATGTTAGGGAAACTGGGTCAGATGTGGATTTGTGTTTACTGTTTTGAGAATATAAGGCATAGTTTCAATAAATGTGTGCAAGCAATCGAGAAAAACTGCAAACGCAATTATATGAACACTTCTGCTCCCGAAACGCCCACATCTGGCAGAGCAGTGTGCCACTTTATTTCTTTCCAGTACAATAGGAAATGAAAGTAAATGTGGAGGATGCATTGTTAACTGTGACATGATGACTGACAGGGCAGTTAAAACAGTGACAGGATGCTTGTAACTAAGCAACGGAGAGAGCTGTCTGTTAAAGATGCAATAATGACAAAGCAGAATGTCGCAAGGCTTGCCTACTCTTCTGCTACACACTCAAATTACAAAAAAGTATATACAGTTCTAGTCAGAATTATTCGCTCCCTTGTTTATTTTATTCCCCAATTTCTGTTTAACGGAGAGAAGTTTTCTTCAACACATTTCTAAACATAATAGTTGTAATAAACTCATTCATTCATTTTTTTGTCAGCTTAGTCCCTTTATTAATCCGGGGTCGCCACAGCGGAATGAACCGCCAACTTATCCAGCAAGTTTTTACGCAGCGGATGCCCTTCCAGCTGCAACCCATCTCTGGGAAACATCCACACACACACTCATACACTACGGACAATTTAGCCTACCCAATTCACCTGTCCCGCTTTGGACTGTGGGGGAAACCGGAGCACCCGGAGGAAACCCACGCGAAGGCAGGGAGAACATGCAAACTCCACACAGAAACGCCAACTGAGCTGAGGCTCGAACCAACGACCTTCTTGCTGTTAGGCGACAGCACTACCTACTGCGCCACTGCCTCGCCTGTTGTAATAACTCATTTTTAATAACTGATTTATTTTATCTTTGCCATGTAGACATTAAATAATATTTTACTAGATATTTTCAAGACACTTCTATACAGCTTAAAGTGACATTTAAAGGCTTAACTAGGTTAATTAAGTTAACTAGGCAGGTTAGGGTAATTAGGCAAGTTATTGCATAACAATGGTTTGTTCTGTAGACAATCAAACAAAAAAAATAGCTTAAAGGGGCTAATAATTTTGACCTTAAAATGGTTCATAAAAAATTAAAACTGCTTTTATTCTAGCCAAAATAAAACAAATAAGACTTTCTCCAGAAGAAAAAATATTATCAGACAAACTGAAAATTTCCTTGCTTTGTTTAACATAATTGGGGAAATATTTAAAAAAGAAAAAAATCAAAGGGGGGCTAATAATTCTGACTTTAACTGTATGTATATATATATATTTATATATATATATATATATATATATATATATATATATATATATATATATATATATATATATATATATATATATATATGAGCAATATCACACGAGTAGCAGTGCGATATGGCTGTATATCAGCACTGGTGGGAGGCGTGCCAGCTATATTAAAACATTCATCAAAACGTGTACCCTTTAAGCAATGTCTCATGAAACTTTTACTCCACTTGAGTAAGTTTTTTCTTACTTGGCAACCTGTTTTAGATCACATAAAGATGCACCCTTCAGTTATTTCAGAAGAGTATAACTTTTCCTTATTATTTGTATTTTTTAATATGTATTTTTTTCCATTTTGTTTTCTTTTATAAAAATTAAATTAAAATATATTTTACTTAATATCATAATTTATTTGTTTTTTATTTTACATTATTACCATATTTCTATAAAGCCTGAATGTATATGTGTGCGACGGGTTTTGTTTATCTAAAAAAATGAAAAGTGAAAAGCTATTTATACTGCATGTTTCATATTTAACATGTTCGATAAAAAAAACTGAGGAAAAAATGCTAACTGTATATGACAGTATCAATGAAAAAATATACATTGATTGATTGATTGATTGGTTGATTGATTGATTGATTGATTGAGTTAGAGTTCAACTTACTTCGGCCACCTCTTTCTGAAAGGTCAGAGTCAGCCTTGTACGTCCAAACATAAAGATCCCAGTCCTGTTAGACATCTGCTCCAACCACTTTATAATGAGTGGCGTCGACACATTAAAGGGCAGATTGCCAATAATATGCAGATTGGGGGGATCTGAAACACACAAACACACACTACCTTTTACCTCTACGCTACAAATTATTTTACATGTGCTTATATGACAACAATAAACCAGTGAGGTGAGAATAAACAACCGAGACCTTTGCTTCACTGAGAGACAAACCAAAACAAGCTCAATTCAGTTGCTCATCAGACAAAAAGGGGTTAGAGTTAGGTTATGTCATGCTAATGTGTAAATGCATACATTTAAAAGACTGAAGTTGTCTTCAACAGACAGTTCACCCAATTATTAAACTTTACCTATTATTTTCTCTACCATAAGTAGTTTTGATGAGTTTCTTAAATCTGTTGAACGCAGAAGAAGATTTTTGAAGAAAACCTGAAAACCTTTAACCCTTGACTTCCATACTAGGAATAAAAATACTATGGGAGCCAATGGGTTCCAGCTTTCTTCAAACTCGTATCATTCCAACCCTCTGAGACCTTCGCTCATCTTTAGAACACAATGTACGATGTTTTTAATCAAATCTGAGAGCTCCCTGCACTCAAACAATAAAGTGAAATGTCACACATTTCACACTGGATGAGAGATCATCATCTTCAGCTAAACCTCACGAAAACGGTAATGCTTGAAGTTTCTGCCAACCCGACATCCCAACTTTTCAATCCAGATGGATGGGGCAACCATTACTGCATCCAAAACGGTGAAAAGCCTTGGAGTAACGATTGATGAGCAACTAAACTTCTCTGACCACATTTCTAGTACTGCTCGATTTTGCAGATTCACACTCTATAACATCAGAAAGATCCGACCCTTCCTATCTGAACATGCAGCTCAACTCCTTGTTCAAGCTCTTGTTCTCTCCAGACTGGACTATTGCAACTCTCTACTAGCGGGGCTTCCAGCTAACTCTATCAAACCTCTTCAGCTGCTTCAGAACGCAGCAGCACGAGTGTCTTTAATGAACCTAAAAGAGCACATGTCACTCCGCTGCTCATCCGTTTGCACTGGCTGCCAGTTGCTGCTCGCATCAAATTCAAAGCTCTGATGTTTGCCTACAAAGCGACTTCTGGCTTTGCTCCTTATCTGCTCTCACTGCTGCAGATTTATGTGCCCTCCAGAAACTTACGTTCTGTGAATGAACGTCGCCTCGTGGTTCCATCCCAAAGAGGGAAGAAATCACTTTCCCGAACTCTCGCATTCAATCTGCCCAGTTGGTGGAATGAACTCCCGAACTGCATCAGAACGGCAGAGTCACTCGCTGTCTTCAAGAAACGACTAAAAACTCAACTATTTAGTCTCCACTTTCCTTCCTAATCTGCAATTGCCTCTCTGGTTCTACCGCTACCTGTATTACAAAAAAATGACTAATGTTTTGCTTCTTACACTTTACATATCTGAAACTTGCCTACAGCACTTATCCATTGATGCTCTTATAGTTGTGTTAATTGCCTCCTTATCCTCATTTGTAAGTCGCTTTGGATAAAAGCGTCTGCTAAATGACTAAATGTAAAATGTTTGCTGTTTGTTCAAACTACATACTGTATATAAAATGAGCTGAAACAACATAATTCTTGAGTTTTTTAGGGGGACAATTAAATTGTTTTATGTTCTTAAGAGACTTAATTCCCTCATGTTATCCCAACACGAAGTGATTAAAGTTTGGCCCTCAATAGAGAGCAACAGTCTTCACTCATTCAAATTCCGGATGAGAATCCTTATGTACTCGGCTGTTTTCAAGTTTCTTCTCCTCAGTTTCAGTATAGGGTGAGCGATCATGTGTTGCACTTGGCCACACCTCTGATGCATTACCTCTCAGATTTTCACCTAAAATATCATAATTTGCTCTCCAAAAAACATAGAAGCTCTCAGGGGTTTTGAATGACATGAGAGTGAGTAATTAGTAATTGATCATGATATTGTAATGAAAAGGAGAGGACTGGTAAACTTGATGTTTGATGTGCTGTTTTCTTGTGAGATGATGTTTTGGAAGGAAAAGGTATTTTTCGAGTAATTGATCATGATATATTGTAATGTGAACTTTTAAAAAAATGTTGATAATTGATATGCTGTTTTCTTATGTAGTAATGTTTTTTGAAGGTAAAGGTATTTTTTGTATGTTTCGCAAATTGTTTTCGAAGATGAGGGTAAATATCTCTTGTATAATTGGTTATGTGGGTAGAGGTGAAGGTAAGACTTGTGTTTTTTAATCTTTGAGTAATTGTCAAATGTAGAAAACTTTATTTTAATGTTCACTGTCAGATTTTTATTGTATTGATGTACACCTGATTAATGATAATAGTTGATGCACTTTATCTCTGTAGAGTGAGGTCGGAAATGTGAAGATTGTTTATTGTTATTGCTGTGAAGATTATAAGTTATTGTGTCTTTAATGGATAATGAAATGAGAGTGACGGTCTAACTAATTGCACATTGTGATTGACTATGGGATAAAGGGGTGGAGCTGTCTTTTAATCACCCGTAAAATGTAAGAAAAATAAAAACAGTACGAAGCAATTGAGTGCGAATCATTAACTTTTTTTGAATAGTGAGTAATTAGTAACAATTTCCATCTTGGGATGAGCTAACCCTTTAAGAATTCTAATTGTTTAAGAATAGTAAGGACTTAGACTCTTCAGGGTGTATTTTTAATAAAACAAAAAAATAAATAAATAGCCAGGACACTTTGCCACAGCCTAGTTCGCTTATAAATACGAAGAGTGCCCAAGACCGGTTACTTACTGATATTAATGAGGGCTGATCCTGGTCAGTACCTGAATGGAAACCACATGGGAAAACTAGGTTGCTGTTGGAAGTGGTGTTAGTGAGCCAACAGGGGGCGCTCAACCTGCGGTCTGTGTGAGTCCTAATGCCCCAGAATAGTAAGGGGAACACTATACTTTCTGTACTGTCTTTTGGATGAGACGTCAAACCGAGGTCTGGACTCGCTGTGGTTATTTAAAATCCCATGGCACTTCTTGTAAAGAGTAGGGGTATAACCCCGCTGTCCTGGCCAAAGTCCCTCAATCGGCCCTTACAATCATGGCCTCCCCAATCATGCACATCCACTGAATTGGCTCTATCACTGTCTCTCCGATCCACCCATAGCTGGTGTGTGGTGAGCGCACTGGTACCGTTGTCCTGTGGCTGCTGTCACATCATTTAAGTCAGTGGTTCTTAAACTGTGGTACGCTGGTTTCTTTTTAGTGGTGCGCAGAGAAATCAAATATGTCAAATATACATGCTACATATATTTAAAAAATTATCAAAAATTATTTATATATGAATATGATGACATATAGCCCATATTTACAGGTGTTGATAAATAGTCTAATCTATGTTAATACTTTACATTGAAGTACAGGAGGGTTTCTTCGCCTCATTTTTAACTTTTAAAAGCACATTTTAATTTAAATGTTGACTTTTTTTATTTTAGTTTTTACATATAAGCACAGTACAGTGTTAATGTTCAAACTATGTAGAATGTTTAAAGTGGCTGACAATAAAAAATATTCTTAATAATAGGAATTAATCTGACACGTTTTTGAACTTTCCAGAGCTGTAGCTGCTTTACTGGGCTTATTACACTACAGTATTTCAATACTGGTCATTATAGTGGTACTTGGAGAGACAATTTACTTTTTCTGAGGTGGTACTTGATGAAAAAGTTGGAGAACCACTGATTGAAGTGGATGCTGCACACTGGATGTGGTGTGGAGAGACCCCCCTAATGATTGTGAAGCGCTTTGGTTGTATGACCATACACAATAAATGTGCTATATAAATACACACACATTACATTATGAAGTAGATAACTTTACCATCTTCCCATGTCTTGGTTATGTTGGCTGGGAACCTTCTTTCCAGTTTGTATGCGAGAATATCTCCCTGGGCTATCCTTATTCTTCCAGGAGCAGCCTCTGACAAGAGCTGGAGGAAAAAATATATATATACACACACATTACACATATACAGTTGAAGTCAGAATTATTAGCCTCCTTTTGATTTGATTTTTTATTTTTTAAATATTTCCCAAATGATGTTTAACAGAGCAAGGAGATTTTCACAGTATGTCTGATAATATGTTTTCCTCTGGAGAAAGTCTTATTTGTTTTATTTTGGCTATATTAAAAGCAGTTATTAATTTTTAAAAAAACATTTTTGGGACAAAATTATTAGCCCCTTAAAGCTATTCTTCTGCCTAGTTCACCTTATTAACCTAGTTAAGCCTTTAAATATCACTTTAAGCTGCATAGAAGTGTCTTAAAAAATATCAAGTAAAATATTATTTACTGTCATCATGTCAAAGATAAAATAAATCCGTTATTAGAAATAAGTTTTTAAAACTATTATGCTTAGAAATGTGCTGAAACAATCTTCCCTCCATTAAACAGAAATTGGTGAAAAAAATAAACAGGGGCGCTAATAATTAAGGGGGGCTAATAATACTGACTTCAACTGTATATTATATTATATTATATTATATTATATTATATTATATTATATTATATTATATTATATTATATTATATTATATTATATTATATTATATGTGTATTTAAAATACAGATGTCACCTTTTTTTTAAAGGTATATTACATTTTATTACTGTACATTATGTCATAACTATAGATAAACTATGTACATGCTGTACTGTCCATCCTACTCACACCTACTCATAACATTTTCTGATTTTGATTGTAATAATTTGCACCTTTTGTAAAGCTGCTTTGGACCAATAGTTATTGTGAAAAACACTATACAAACACATTTGAATTGAAAAATAAATAAAAATAACTTGCTGAGCAAAATACAAAATCACATTTAGAGTCCACGACGACACTGCTAACTATACTAAGGCATTTACTTTTGTCATTTAATGAGTTAACTCCTTGTACAGCAAATCTATTATTGAAATCATTTGGTGAAACAAACAAACACATTATTTAAAGCGTCTTTAATGATTTAAGCATGTGCATAATGTGCTAGACTCATCAGCAATAACATGTTGCTTTACCTATGACCAAGCCTTTAAATTGAGAAATTACGACATAACATTAACTGTAAAAAATAGCATTGCTTACTCTATAATACAAGTCTGCAAAATTCACTAAAATTATATGTAAAAAAACAATTAATAATGGATTTGAACAATCTAATTATCAGCCAACTGAAATACACTCACCGGCCATTTTATTAGGTACACCTGTCCGACTGCTCGTTAATGCAAATTTCTAATCAGCCAATCACATGGTAGCAACTCGATGCATTTAGGCATGTAGACATGGGCTGCGTGCGAAACCGCATATTCCCATACTATATAGTATTCTAAAACCAGTATGCGAGCCGAGTAGTATGTCCGAATTCATAGAATATGAAAATCAGTATGCAAGAAGTACCCGGATGACTTACTACTTCCGGCAAGATTCTGGAGTGTGCATCCCATGCACGCTGCGCTATCCCATGATGCCCCGCGAGAGAATTCATGAATGGAAGTGAAGCAACGCAATTGACGCAGGTAGACCACGTGACCATGACAAAATAGCGGATGTAGTACGTCCAAATTCCATTCATACTTTTCACATTCATACTGTATAGAACGTACTTTTCTAACGGCCGAGTAGTACGTTTAAATTCAAATGCAGTACCTACTGAGTAGTAGGCGGTTTCGGACGCAGCCATGGTCAATACGATCGGCTGCAGTTCAAACAGAGCACCAGAATGGGGAAGAAGGGTGATTTAAGTGACTTTGAAGTGACTGGCATGGTTGTTGGTGCCAGATGGGCTGGTCTGAGTATTTCAGAAACTGCTGATCTACTGGGATTTTCACGCACAACCATCTCTAGGGTTTACAGAGAATGGTCTGAAAAAGAGAAAATATCCAGTGAGCGGCAGTTCTGTGAGCACAAACGTCTTGTTGATGCTAGAGGTCAGAGAAGAATGGCCAGACTGGTTCCAGCTGACTTCAAAATGCACTCATTACAACTGAGGTCTGCAGAAGAGCATTTCTGAACACACAACACGTCCAACCTTGAGACAGATGGGCTATAGCAGCATAAGACCACACCGGTTGCCACTCCTGTCAGCTAAAAACAGGAAACTGAGGCTACAATTCACACAGACTCACCAAAACTGGACAATTGAAGATTGGAAAAACGTTGCCTGCTCTGATGAGTCTCCATTTCTGCAGCGACAATCGTAAGGTCAGATCAGAATTTGGCGTCAACAACATGAAAGCACGGATCCATCCTGCCTTGTTTCAACAGTTCAGGCAGATAGTGGTGGTGTAATGTGTGGGGGATATTTTCTTGGCACACTTTGGGCCCATTAGTACCAATTGAGCATTTTGTCAACAACACAGCCAACCTAAGTGTTGTTGCTGACCATGTCCATCCTTTTATGACCACAGTGTCTCCATCTTCTGATGGCTACTTCCAGCAGGATGACGCACCATGTCATAAAGCGCGAATCATCTTGGACTAGTTTCCTTAACATCACAATGAGTTGACTGTACCCAAATGGCCTCCACAGTCACCAGATCTCAATCCAATAGTGCACCTTTGGGATGGGATGGAATGGGAGATTGGCCTCATGGATGTGCAGCCGACAAATCTGCAGCAACTAAGTGATGCTATCATGTCAATATGAAGCAAAATCTCTGAGGAATATTTCCAGTACCTTGTTGAATCAATGCCACGAAGGATTAAGTCATAAGGCAAAAGGGGGTCCAACCCAGTGCCAGTAAGGTATACCTAATAAAGTGGCCAGCGAGTGTAATCTTAAACGGCATGACCAATGGATTTACTGTATTTGCAAACCTGTAATCCTGGAATAAAGCGCATGTCTTTCTCCACCACTAATAAATCTGCAGCTCCAGCTTTCAGAATAGACCTGGTGAGACCCCCAGGTCCAGGTCCCACCTCACACACATGTGCATTGTTGAGGTTTCCCGCCTGCCGGACAATCTTATCTGGAAAATCACAAAGATTTAGAGCTTAACAGAAGGCAGCCAACATTCATAAACAGTGTGCCACTCCACTGATTTCCATCAAATCAAGTAAAATAAACAAATAAAGATGTACACGGTGATAGGACATACCGGTGAGTCTCGTGTCTAGGAGAAAGTTCTGAGAAAGCTGCTTCTGTGCTTTCAGATTATAGAGTTTGATGATCTCCCCTATGGTAGGGAGAGGAGGTAGCCGACAACCGGAGAGTTTCTGTGTGGCTGCCATCTGAAAAACATTAAGCGAATACAGTCCATTTATCACAACTGCTTTTATATACACTGCAAAAAATGCTTTTCTTGCTTAGATGTTTTGTCTTGTTTTTCTTCTAAATATCTAAAAATTCTTATATCAAGAAGCATTTTCTAGACAAGCCAAACACACTGTCTTGTTTTGAGAAATAAAATGCCAATATTAAGTGAGTTTTTCCTTAAAACAAGCAAAATAATCTGCCAATGGGGAAAGCAAAATAATCTTGTGTTTTCTTTTGACGTAAGATTATTTTGCTTAAATTTGGTGTAAATTTGAAAATTACTTTAAGTTATAAATTAAAAAAAAACTTTAAAAACAATTTCAGACAAATGAAGTGTTGCAAATTAATGTTTATCTAACTTGTTAAATCATTGTTGACAACTACTGTGAGAAATCATTAACATGATCAATGTCTTCACATGGATGGATATTATTAATTATTAAAAATAACATATAATTAAAAGTATGGAAGTTATGGAACCAGTTTAAGCGTGGACGTTTAGTTCAGCTCACTGAAGTCAGGCTTTTGACTTTAATCCCCGCTTTTCTTAACCACTTTTATGAAATAGCCCCCAGGTTTGTGAACCAGTTTTTTCAGCAGGGCAAATTCCATAGTTAAACGAAATCTCGAATATTTCTTATCTTCACTAAACTTCCCACGAAGCCCAACGGCAGAAACAAATCATTCATAGACAAATATTATAAGAATGAACTCGTGATGTTCGGGCGACATCTTGTGTTTAATAATGTGAACTTCGGTTAGTTAGCTTACTCTGAGACAAACCGTCCACTACTTCAGACATACAAATGTTCATCGCGTGTTGGACTTTGTCCATTTAAAAAAACGTGACTTAATAATAAACACATATATAGATAAATATAATACGTAATACAAAACTAAATGAAAATTGGTGGCAGTAACAAGGACCAGCTAAGTTAACCCACACAGACACAAAGCGCTTTGATAAAACAGAAACCAATAGGGATGCGTTTATTATAGGCACTTCTCTTGCAGCAGAGACATTTATAAAAACGACTGCACATGACAGAATCTAGCTATATAGGCGTTATATGCTAATAAATAAGAAAACACGTACGCCGGTTTGATACATGTAACGTTAAAGCTCTTTAACGCGTGTATTTGGTTTACTCCTAACTTCAGATAAACATGTGTCTTTATCTTAAAAACACTGCTTATTTTACGCTAAAACACACTATAAACAGGAAGCACGTTTTCCTCACCAGTCTGGACGTCTTCCTTAACCGATGACGTTTAACTATTTCCTCCAATGGGGTGCCGACAATGAACAAACAACCAATCGTTTTTATTAGGGGCGGGAATGTTTCGTGCCCTTGAAGATGTGTCGTTTGTCGCTGCTCGTGTCCACCAAAGACACCTTTTAAATAATTTGTTCCTCATCTATTTTTTCAATGTGTAGACTATTTTGGATTGATGTTTTTAACTTTATTTTAAGACATTTGGTACTCAAATACAAATTGGGTTAAAAGTCATATTTACTTTAGTACAAGATGGAATCGATTCAAAAAGTACAACATATTTTCTAATAAACTGATAATATTACTTGGAAAATACTATAATCATGTCAAGAAATGGGCCAAAGATAAGCCAACTTTTGAACATTTTATAAAGGAAATTTAACAATATGGTACTTTACTATGTAACATTAAAAAGAGAAAGGCTAAAAAACATATAAAGCATTATGTAACTTTTAATTGATTGATTCAAAGTTTTATTTTTCATTATTATTATCTTACCTTTTTCACCCCTGGCATCTGTTTATGCTTTGTATTACTGAGATAATTTCTCTCATTTTATTTTATTTATTTTTATTTTGTTCATTGTTGTGAGATGTATTCTCTTTTGCTAAGTTTGTACATATTTACAATAAAAAATAAAATAAGAAAGACAGCTTTTAGATGCTCCCTTTGTCAGAATAACACTGAAACTCTTCCTCC
>NC_133192.1:55355000-55527500 GCF_049306965.1 Danio rerio
CCTGTTAAAATGATTATTGACATTAAAATATTTGTTTACAGAAAGACACAAGAAATGCACTGTTTAAAATATTAAGTACATGATATGCAAGAGTTGTTTTATTTAGAAGAGATGCTGCTTGTTTTCTACTATTAAAATGAAAAAACATTAAAAAAATTATATATTTTGAATCCAAAAGTGCAAGTTATTTATTTTCACTTTATGAGAAAAATCAATGTTTAATTCAATGTTTTACGTGTTTTAATTTCAGTCATTCAATGTTGATGTTCAGTAAATAATCATAGATAGTAGATAGTGTGTGTGTGTGTTATTTTAAAATCAAGTAATGCACCCTTCATCCAAACGTTTTTGAACATATGTGAGCATATTTACTGTACAAAACCTTTTAGTGAACTATGAGGGCAAATAAATAATCGTTCATTAATCGTAATCAAGTTAAAATGTTCCATTAATCGAGATTTTGATTTTAGGCCAGCCCAGCCCTAACCCAGCAAGTTTTCAACTGTTATATAGACCCATATATGTTGTTTAGAGGTGGGATTGATGTGAATTGTATTTTTTGTACACTGAAAAAATTGTTGCATGCAAAACTGTTGCAAGCAATTTATTTGTGTTGAATTTAAACAAACAAATTAAATTTAATAAAGTTCAACTTAACATGAATATGAGGAGATGAACACTTATTTTGGCATTGTACATACTCAGTCAAGTTATGGGGTGAGAAAATTTATTATTAACTATTTTCAGTGTTCAAAAAAAATCCTCTTCATCATTATTAGGCAGTTTTTGGCTTTACTGTTCATCCTAAATAAGAGGAAAGCTGTTTTTAATTAATTTACTTTCATTGTTAACAAAAACTTACAATCATAAATGTAAATTTACTAATAAGGAACCAGATTTTAAGGTATTGATGACTGAAATATGCTTGTATATTACCACCATCAGAGACTCTTTAAACAAGAAAGCCATACCCACTTTAAACATTTGTGAACTCTTTAACTAGCCCACCAAGAAAAAACACAACACATGTTGTTTTTGCAACATAATATCCCATAATTTATAAAAAAAAAAAAATATTAGCCTCTACCAAATGACCAATTGATATGTCAGATTATGGTAAAAGTACCGGACTGGTATAGCAATGGAAAGGTTGACTTATTCAATCAAACAAAAACTGCACATATTCTACAAGATTTGGGACTTCTTCCTTCATTTTTTAAATAAGAGTGGATTGACCGTTTAGTAATCCCAAACAATGTGACTGTTAAAATACACTGTGTTTGTAATGACTAACTTTAATATACTTTTCACTTTCACTGGAATGTATATGTTGAAATGTCAATGTTTAATGGTATTTATTTTTTATATATTTTTAATTTTTACCAAAATTGCCCTTTTTTTATTTTTATTATTATTTTATCTTATTTTAGTTAATCTTTATTTTCTATTTATTTGTTTATGTATTACTTTCCTCGCATGAGAATGCATTTTTTTATTCTTTTTTTCTTTTCTTTTTTTTTGAACGTCAGGATGGGGCGGGAGTTCTTTGATTGTTATTTGGTGACTAATACAGTATGAATGTATCACATTTTTCTGAAACAATAAAAGTGTTAAAAAAAAAAGTACCGGAATTAATACATTTACAATGAATAATTATGAAAATATGAAGTTTAATATGAAATTTATTAAAACAATAATAATCTAAGTAAAGCATTTTTGAATACTAAATCATCTTTATTTTTTGAAAAGTACCGGAATTAATACATATACTATGATAAATCTGAAAATATGAAGTGTAAAACCAATTTATTTAAAAACATAGTCAAAATAAATCATTTCTGAACACCAAATCTTTTTTTTTTTGAAGTATACCATAAAATATTTTATATTTTCATTTTACATGTTTTGTTTCTTCTACAATAAAACCAAAATCAAGTGTAGTAGTGCAACAGAATTATGTTTGATGTTTTTTTGTAAACCAGCAACGCTGTGTAGTGTGAATCATTATTGAAAACAGTCATTCTTTAAATGACTTTAACAGTCATTATTAAAACAGTCAAAACAGCTCAACCGTTTGGTAGAGCGGCAGTCAAAAGGATAATGTATTTATATAATTCTTACATATGTACATTTTGTATATTTGTATTTTATTAATAATTACCCCCTGGCATGTATATTTGTTGTTTTGTAAAATGTTATTATTTGTTCTTTAAATAAAAGTGGAGGAACAAAATTAACTTTTACCTGAAGATCCATAAACACACCCTATTCACTACAGACGGACTGCTTTGAAGATATTTGCATCTTTAAAATGTGAAATTGTAGTGGTTAGTGGAAATCTTAAATGCTTTAATTCAAACACTGAACACAACAACAAATATTCATTCATTCATTTTCTTGTTGGCTTAGTCCCTTTATTAATCCGGGGTCGCCACAGCGGAATGAACCGCCAACTTATCCAGCAAGTTTTTATGCAGCGAATGCCCTTCTAGCCGCAACCCATCTCTGGGAAACACCCACACACACACTCAAACATTACAGACAATTTAGCCTACCCAATTTAACTGTACCGCATGTCTTTGGACTGTGGGGGAAACCGGAGCACCCGGAGGAAACCCACGCGAATGCAGGGAGAACAACAAATATAATATTTATTATTAAACCTTATGAGTAGGGATGTAACGATTAAACTGACTCACGATTCAATACAATTTATGATGCTAATCTCACAATTCACGGTTATTTTCCATATAATAGACTTCAATGTAGGAGGAAACACTTAATGTGATGTTTTTCCATTTTATCTAGGGAACTGGGACTCGTAGTTAACCCCAACCGCTTTAAAAAGAACAACTAAAGTTTGACAGAAATCTGTGTTTCTCTGGTTGATGTTTAGGTACATTAAGCCACATCAAGCTTTTTCACGTTAAGCACGTTATAAGTCTCTGTGTCACATATATTGCTGTGCTCAACACTTAACTTGAAAAATTAAGGCCAAAGTCACAGGTCTGCCTGCTTGTGAAAACATTAACATCACTTTACCTAACTTTTTTCTCCATTTACCATTTTCAACAGGTTGCAAAGAGTTTTGTGGTAGGTTTGTTTATTACTTCCATGTGCTATGTCTATGTTAAACAATGCAAAATTGGTTTTGAGCTGTTTAGAGAGAGGGCCCGTTCACAAATCTTTCTGTCTGTTTATGTTTTAGGTTGAAGATGGCCAAAAGAGGTAAGCCTTACAGTTGCTAATCTAGAACACAGACTGTAAAAGATAGATCTAGAAGCATTAGACAAGTGTGTCTAAGAACAATGGTATGTTCTGCAACTATTTTTTTGTTACTGATTTATTACTGACCAGCTTTTTTTCTTTGTTTTTGTTGTAAAATGTTATTATTTGTTCTTTAAATAAAAGTTAAAAAAAAGGAACAAAATTAACTTTTACCTGAAGATCCATAAACACAGCCTACTCACTACAGACTGACTGCTTTGAAGATTTTCAAAGACAAGTGTGTCTAAGAACGATGGTATGATCTGCAACATTTTTTTTGTTACTGATTTGTTGCTGACCAGCTTTTTTTTCTTTGTTTTTATTCAACAAGAGAGAACGCATATTAACCCAGAGCAGAGGGAGACCTTGATATCTTTTTTTCAGGAGGGAATGAAGCATGTGGGCTCACCATTGATAACAAGAGCTGCATCAGCTATGGGTTTGGACACCAGTGTCATAGAAGTAAGCTTGACTTTACTGCCACACTAACAATCAACATGTCAAATAAATATAGCATTCTGTTGAACTGCTTATATAATTGTTTTATTATATATTTTATTGATTATTACATAAGTGTTTTATTAACATTCAGTTTAATTGGTCTAATTCAGGGGTGCTCAATCCTGTTACTGGAGATCTTTAAAGTTCAGCTCCAACCCTGATCAAACACACCTGAACCAGCTAAATAATGGCTGTTTCTCAATATGCGTTCTTCGGCGATCTTGCGTCCTCGTGTAACGTCATCATCAACCGGTAAAGTTCAGTTCTAAAACTCAAGACTGCAAGAACGAAGAATGCGAGAAAGTTCCAGGATGTGTCCTTGATATTCAGGGCTGGCGCGTCCATAGAGGCGACCTAGGCAGCCGCCTAGGGCGGCAGTATAGAGAGGGCGGCGTCCATGACACCTCCCTCACCACCTGCGTCCTCAGATATATTCGCGCATAGACGATAGAATAGAGAGGGCGGCGTCAGCATCACCTCCATCAGCACCCGCGTGTCCTCAGTTATATATGCGCATAGGGCGGCAGAATAGAGAGCGCAGTGTCCGCGACACCTCCCTCCCTCCCTCAGCACCCGCGCGTCCTCAGTTATATCCGCGCATAGTGCGCCAGAAAAGAGGTCCGCGACACTTCACTTCATTTTCATAACCGGTCACTTTCGTTTTCACATTGGGGTTGAGGGCAGTGTGATCGTCCTCTGCCTAGAGCGGCAGTTCAGCTTGCTCCGGCCCTGTTTATATCGAGGATGCACCAATGCAGACTTGAGTGCAAAACACTCTTAAGGGTGCTCTTACACCTAGACTTTTCTTTCAGAACCTGGTGCGTTTCCCCAATTAGAGCGGTTCGTTTGGCATATGTGAATCCAGCAATCGCGCTCAGATTCACACCAAAACAATCGGTCAGAGATTGCCTGAATGAGGTGGTCTTGATTGAAATGAACTCTGGAGCTACTTGATTGTCGTGAGAAAGAAATACGATTGGAACCAGGCTATATCACAGCGGATTATAGATATGTAATAGGCCAGCCTATTACACCTTAACTGTCATTGGGTAATGAGCAAATCGTACTAAATTGTACGAATTAGATTGTACGAATTCATACGAATTAGCCACTAAATCAAAAGTTACGAATTGCTGTGAGATTGCGTTGAATAGGCATATATATGTCTATATGAAGAGAGAATTATGAGTAGGACGGGATGTCATTCCTACTGGTAAATGTGCGTTTCATGTCAAATACGAAAGTGAAGGCATGTTAAATATTAACGAGAGCTGTTTATCCGTTCGGAAAATTGACCAAACTGTAGTCTTGGTTTATCTGTTATTTCTCTCTATAATGTGAAGCCTACAATGCATAAGCCAACTGCTATGTATGATAAAGTTTTACCTCTGATTTATATTTGGTGACGATATCAATGGGTGTCACTATTCAAAATCGAAATCAAGTCATTTTAGCATGTCAAAGTCATATTTATGCATATAAAAGTATTTTCCCAACAACAAAATTGTGGCTAGTGAAAATGCAGAGTGGCTAGTAACGTTGGAAAAATACTAGCCACTGTGGCTGGTTATCAAAAAGTTAATGTAAAGCCCTGGCGACAATAATAAATATTCTTAATAACAGGAATTAATCTGCCTGGTTTATGATCTGTGCAGAACTGCAGCTGCTTAATTAGGCCTGCTACACTACTTTAATACTGGTCATTATGGTGGTACTTGGATAGAAAATTTTTTTTCTGTGGTGGTACTTGGTGAAAAAAGCTTGAGAACCCCTGATGTAAAGCCTATAATGCATTAGCCTCTGATTTATATTTGGTGACGATGTCTGTGAGTGTCACCATTCAAAATTAAAGCACTTCTTCACTTTTTGTCTTATTGCTCATCGTTATAAATGAAAATAAGGACACATGACAGCTAAGCAGGACCATAAATTGTGAAACTCTGACCAATGCAAGGAGAGTTTACTCGCACATGACTTGTTTTAGTTATTTTGGTCCGTTTAGAATCTTTGCCGTGTAAAATCGAACCACATCAAGAACAAAGTGCAACATTGACTACGTTTACATGGACATCAGTAATCAAATTATTTGCCTTAATCTAATTAAGACAATAATAAGATCAAGGCATTTACATGAGTTGCTTTTTGAATGTTCCTTTCATGATCCCGTTTTACATAATATAGCACATAATTCGATTAACGTCATTGCGTCACCACACTATTCACATTACCTCCGGAGTTTCATGCAATTTCGGGTGTTTTATTTTTGATTTGTCGACTTTAACTGCAGTTTGGCACTTTCACCTTCAGTCAGAATCATTTATGCATGCCCCCCGTGACAAACGAGATACAGGATGCAACTATGAACTGCTGGAAGTGTAGTTTTAATGGAAGTTGATACCACATGCTAAATGAAAGAAGAAAAAAAAACCTCAGAATTTCACAATGCAGGTGTCTGTGGTCTGCACTGACTCGGTAGGTGCAAAGAATGTCAAACAGCCATGAGTGTGTGTGGACTATCCTGTCGCAAAATGCAACGAAAAGTCCTATCATGGCGGTAGTAGTTTGATTAAGGTGTTTACATGTCTGTAATGCACTTCAATAATCCGACAACAATCCATGTGGTAATTCGATTTCTCTTTAGTTTGATTGTGACCTTAATCTAATTAAATTAATCAAAAATCGCTGTTTACATGGTCGACTCTTAATCAGAGTATTGTCTTAATCGCATTAAAATCTAATTATTTGTATTTAGAATTGTTTATTTCTGTTGTAACCAATGAGAACTGTTTATCTGGATCCCACCTTTTCTGGACTTGTGTAAAGAGTATAATTGTTCGATTGTTGAAACTGTAAGTCAGAGCGGCCTAGGAACTCATTGCGAGTGTTGAAGCTGTCAGAATCATTTAGCAGTCAGAATCATTTATGCATGACCCCCGTTTTAGTTTTGATTTGTTGACTTTAACTGCAGATTGGCACTTTCACCTTCAGTCAGAATCATTTATGCATGCCCCCCGTGACAAACGAGATACAGGATGCAACTATGAACTGCTGGAAGTGTAGTTTTAATGGAAGTTGATACCACATGCTAAATGGAAGAAGAAGAAAAAAACTCAGAATTTCACAATGCAGGTGTCTGTGTTCTGCACTGACAAAGGTGCAAAGAATGTCAAACAGCCGTGGGTGTGTGTGGACTATCCTGTCGCAAAACGCAACGAAAAGTCCTATCATGGCGGTAGTAGTTTGATTAAGGTTTTTACATGTCTGTAATGCACTTCAATAATCCGACAACAATCCATGTGGTAATTCGATTTCTCTTTAGTTTGATTGTGACCTTAATCTAATTAAATTAATCAAAAATCGCTGTTTACATGGTCGACTCTTAATCAGAGTATTGTCTTAATCGCATTAAAATCTAATTATTTGTGTCCATGTAAAACATACTTACTGTAACATTTTTAATCCCTGTTTCGAAACAAAAGAATCGATCCACAGGTGTGAAAGCTCCCTAAGAAGTCCCAGAAGTCATTGTGGCTGAATAAAGGAGGCGGGAAATGCAGCATTTTATATAGATATATTATTCAATCCTGCTGCTGTAGGGATAATTTACAGTTTAACCCAAAGAATGACCAGTCTGGTAGATGAAGAAGAGCCGGAGTCAGAGATTTAAATAAATAAATCAAGTTTACTGAAGATAGTTTGCATTTACATCAGCAGAAGCCAGCTTCAACTGTCACGTTCGGTGAGGGGGAAAAGGAGCGAGGACTCAGGTGCAGCAAATAATTGGTGTTTATTAAGAATAAAATAAAAACAAAAAGGCAAAACAAACAACCCCGAGGGGGAAAACTCTAATAAAACAAATAAACGAACAAACAAACTTGACTGGCAGGACAAGACAGGGCTGGATACAACAAGACAGGAAACAATCGACGACGAACTGGCAAAGGACTGAAAACATGAGGGGGATTATAAAGCAAAAAGTAAATTGACACACAGGTGAACACAATTAACTAATGATGGGTTAACAAGGAGGGTGGGACTAGACAATAGACGGGAGAGCGCATGACACAGAGAGACAATACAAGCCATGCGCTCACATAACACAACACTGAAGCACACGACAAAAGCACGTGACCACAATGTAAACACCGAGCCACGTGCTTTGACAAAAGACGCAAGACACGGGCACACGATGAATGAAAGCACTCACCGTGCGCTCACACACGCAGCGTGCATGCTTCATCCCACCGCCGACCAAAACCGAAACCAACAAGACTGAGACGCTGGGAATGAAACACCACGCTGCTGACAAACGAAAACACAAACACGAGTACAAGAGCGCACGCGTCTGAGGGACGCAGGATGGCGCGCGCACACACAGAGACAGAAACAGGACCAGACCTGAGTAGTGTCAGAGATCTGCCACCAAAACAAGAATTTACAAGACCAAAGTGGCAGAACCCTGACATCAACACTCGCAATGAGTTCCTAGGCCGCTCTGACTTACAGTTTCAACAATCGAACAATTATACTCTTTACACAAGTCCAGAAAAGGTGGGATCCAGATAAACAGTTCTCATTGGTTACAACAGAAATAGACAATTCTAAATACATGCGTCAAAGATACATAGTATCTACTTCCAGATATGGATGGCCTTAATGTGTGCGTCAAAGAAAGCATTGTATCTGTCTCCAGATATGGATGGCGACCTGATGCCTAGAGGTGAGATCGCCCTAAGCTATTAGGAGCTGATCTCCGACCTGTAAAAAGCTAAACCAGGAACACAATGGACACAAAAGACCATCTGTGTTAAAGACTCAGGGATGTTTCTTGTACGTTTAGCTGTGTTATCCGGCTGTTTCCATCAACAGTCTGCTGCAATATCTTTACTCCACACAGTCTATCTCCACACAAAAAGGAATTACATTAAAATTAATTATACTCAAAAATAGATCAATCAAACAGCTATAATATTATAGGCAATATCAGGACACTAGAACAGGTGTCTTCTTCTCCTCTGTATTGGACCTCCAGTCATAGGAACAGATGGGGAGAGAGAGAGAGAGAGAGAGAGATATCCATGACCTATAACCTGGTTTGTGTGTTTCCTGAAAACAAAGTTAAAATAGACAGGCAAAAAGAGAAACAAGGACACAGAACATTCTTGCAGTAAGCAGTTTTAACTTATTCATTAGTTAAAATCAATTCACAATTAAATACTGAGAAACAGGATGATGAAAAGGATAAACGTTGGTCCATGATGAGACGGATTGGAAAGCAGAAATCCGAATCCTTCACTACGCATTGACGGATTTGCTCTTCAGTGTTTGGACTCTCAGCAGTGGAAATTAAACCACACTGAACTGACTTCTCTGAAAACTGGACTCACACTGTTTCAACTTACTATAATCTTCTATGTGAAGCTGCTTTGACACAATCTACATTGTAAAAGCGCTATAGAATCAAAGATGAATTGAATTAAAGTTCAGAGTTATATCTTATTTATCTCAGGAGTTTCCCTAAATGAGATGGTGAAAGTAAACATTACCGTGAAAATCTTAACAAACACATTAAGGGTGTTTATTTGGTGAAATTCATATCAAAATTTGTTTTGTTTGTATTGTGCAAAGTGCATTTGTAAGGTTTTTGTGCATGTTATATATATATTAAAAAGTCGAAAAACAAATTGATCTCATTGAAGGTCATGTGACCATCAGGAAGAACGCAGCATCTCATTTCTCAGAGGATGCATTCTTTTCCGAGTTCATTCTTCTGAGGCAAGACCGGTCTTCACAAGTCCGTTCTCTGCGTTCTTTGAATTGAGAAAGCCAAGCTCTTAGGTAGCACTTGATACAGACATAAGTCTTGGAGCAGGGCTGGAACTAAAGTCTGCAGGTTGGTAGATCTTCAGGAACAGGATTAAGCAGCCCTGGTCTAATACTGTGGTTATTCTTTCTTTTTCAGAACTGGATCGGTAATTACAAAAGATCTCTAATCTTAAAAGATTCCTCAGAGCCCCGACCATCAAAGGTCAAAGCTCATATCAGAGAGCTGTCACCTTATAATCTTTTTTGTAGAGATGTATTTAGAAATAAAGGTGAGAGACAATATTTAACATTTTTATACTAAATGGGCTGTTGTTGTTGTTGTTGTACATAGTAGCCCTGTTTACATCAGGGCTTTACATGGGTCGTGAAATTTTTTTCAAGGTAGTATTAGGTAAGTACTTCACTTCAAGGTAGTATTAGGCAAGTACTTCACTTCAAGGTAGTATTAGGCAAGTACTTCACTTCAAGGTAGTATTAGGCAAGTACTTCACTCACGCAGAATCATCAGGGGCCTCATGAATCAATGCTGCGTATGCACAAAAACTTTGCCTACGCCAGAGTTCACGCTCGCGTTTGGATTTACTAACCATGAAATGAATTTGAAAATGTGTTTTGGTCCAATCTAACTTCATATCTGGCGTCTGTGCATTACTTGTGTGTGTGTGTGTGTTTAATTTCCATTGGCGACTCCTAGAGGCAATTGTGTTAAATTGCACACTACAAAGTATCTTTGAGCCGTGCAATGCCAGCTGCATGGGACAGGATCATCCGCATGTTTAGCAGAGGTTACAGTTGACCAGCCAAACATTAAATCGCAATTTGCAGCGATCGCCAGTGTATCCAATCTAATCGGAGCGATCGACTGCACGCACATTGCTATAAATGCCCCATCTGAAAATGAGTTTGCATAGGTGAATCAGAAACATTTCCATTCAGTAAATGTGCAAATAATTTGTGATGCTCAAATGCGCTTAACATAATACACACACTTATTAATGATTCCTACTTGTCTTCCTCGTGATGAAGAGTAGGCAAAATCTGATATGAAGAATGAGTTCATCAGATGCTGGATTCTAACCGGGTTCATGATCGATCGTGTCAAAACATGTTGCCATGCACTTTATGAGCTACACCATTCTCGCTGATGTTTGCCCCTCTTTTTAGTTATGTTGTCGCTGTCAATCAAACGGTGATGGGAATCACTCAACTCACTCCAACGAGGTGTGCTATTTGCACTAAATAGACACAATAAAATTTCAAACCTTTACATCGGACCATTTCTTTTTTAATTCCTTCACAGTTCGATGTTCAGACTCCACTGTGTTAACCGAGTCAGCTAAACTCTCCCACTCTATTTCTTTTGTTATTAATTCTGGAGAACAAACTTGCAAATAACAGTTTTTCTCCGTTCTACCTTTGAAAGGAGCACCTCCAATTCACATTCTGTTCAAAATGTCTCTTTTTGCTCGCTGTTGCCATTGCTTTCTCATTTGGTTTTGCCAAAGTGGCGTCATTACCATATTTATTAGCAGGAGGAGGCAGGCAGGGAGGGGTTTCGCACTCGTGCATGTGCGCTCAGTTTCACGTTCAGTTCTTTGTTAGATGTACAAAGAGAATATGCGTGGGATTCTGCGTATGCGGTGTTTCATACATGTGAATTTTTTACTGCATATGCACATTTACAGCTTTGTCCGTAAGCAATGTTTTAGTATTAATTCAACACAAGTCTTCGTACATGAGGCCCCAGGTCATTCACTTTACGTTATCTTGTTTTAACAGAGTTGTTATAGAGAAAGTAAATTAGTGTGTTGGACAGCTTGTCGTTGTATGAATGCACCTTTAAAAAGAGATGCTGACTCTAAAGTAATACATTTTCTATGCAACTATTTTGTCCACAGGCACAATGAATGATATTAAGGGCAGGTGGGCCACGCTGGGAGAAGATGAAAAGCAGAAATACATTGAAGAGGCAGCTGCACTGAGGGCACACGGGCAACCCCTTAGCCCTGAAATGAGGGATGCCCGAATTAAAATGCACCTTAAGAAGCTAAAGTTAGAGGTTTGGAAACAGGCTTAATTTTTTTTTTCGAGTATTTGATGCAATGATGATTGAAAGCAGTTGTGAGCAGAACATTTTGACAGACAACTGGATTGTTTATCTGTAGATTTTTTGCATTATTTTAAAGGAATTCTTATCAAATAATTGATAACTGATGAACTGATTTTTGTTTAAAGGCTATCAACATCAAGGCCCAATCCCAATTCTATTTTTGTACCCCTACCCCTTCTTCTTCCCCTTGGCCCTTAAAACAGAGTGTGAAGGGGAAGGGCTTCAAAATTTACCCCTGAAAATTGGGACAGCACCAGCACACGCCATCATATGTCATCGCGAGCTCTTGCTTCATATGAGATCAGACGATTGCGACTGCTGTAGTTATTCGAGTTGTGTTATTTCTTGGTATTTATCTTCAGGAAATCACTTAAGGCAGCGGTATCATGTTGTCACAACGATATAATGTGGCAATAAGATCGTAACTTTACTCCGCATTTACACCATGGCCATATTCATCTACGTAAACACAAGAAAACAACATTAACATTATAGCAGACACTTTAAAAGGTCATTCACAGCCACTAGACTTTTCTTACAGGGTATTCAAGTGTCATCGAGTGTCAGAATGTTGTGGGACTGCTGTACAGGAGTTGTTGTTATTATTAGGGATTATAGATAGTGAAATGTAGCGTTTTTATTTTAACGTTTTTTTTAAAGCATGATGGTAAAACACGAATGCCGTTATGAATGTATTAAAACATGTGCTTGTTTGTTGTAAAAATACATAATATGGATAAAAAACACTAATTTTGCATCTCCTGACTTCTGTGTGCGGCTATGCTGCCGTTGTATTCTTACCCCTTGGTTTCGAGTGAAGTCCTGAAAAATCTCTGTTTGAAGGGCTATCTAGCCCTTTACCTTAGCCCTACGCCTTCAAGCTAAAGAAAATTGGGACACTCCTACCTCTTGCACATGAATGCACAAAACGAGGGGTAGAGGTAGAGGGGAAGGGCTAAGGGGTAAAACTGGGATTGGGCCCAAATATTCTCACATTGAAGAAACTGTCAAGAAACTCATACCACCCTCTCAAACTAAATTAAGCTGGTCTACTTAGATCAAGGTGGTCAATTGAAGCATTAGTTGTCACAAATTGCTCAAATTCTTAGTTGGATATTGGACTCTATGTAAACACAGTTAATGTATAGTTAAAGTAACCCTGGTGGTCCCTGACAACTTATTTGCCTTGTGTGACTGACAACACTTTTTTCATATATTGCCGAACACTGTTATGGGCTGTTTCAATGGGCTGTGTGTTGAATTTTTAAAAGTAGCTTTTGTCTATTTTGTGTTTAATAGGGATGTAACGGTATCAGAATTTCACGGTACGGTAATACCTCGGTATGAATGTCACCGTACGGTATTTATTGAATCATTTACAGGAAAAAACAAAACTTATGAAAATACTCCAAAAAAGTGCCAAAAGTGTCAATGACATACAAATTAGCCATCTATCTGTAAGCTTTGAAACAGGAACTTCAATTTTAATAACAAAAAAATATTAAACCATGTAAAAAAAATAAAGTTTCAATTTAGTATTGTTGAAAACTCATCACATTCAACATTTAATCACTCACTCACTTAGATAGAGATGGGTTTAAAGGAAAATTATCATATAAACATAATCTGGTAAAAGCTGGTATCTCTGGGCATTTACAATGTCCCCTGCAACAGAAAAAACCCTCTCATTTGGGACTGAGGTTTCTGGGACAAGAGAGATATGATTTGGCCCAGGTTGACAGCAGTGGGTAACGTTGTGCATTGTCTTTCCCCCACTTGAGAGGACAAACCATGAGTGAGATTGAGGTCTCATGTCTGCATCAATCTGAACAGTGTGCTGACAACACCGCTATTCAGTACGCGCGCGACAACACAGCTGATAAGAACTCGCCCGACAACACCGCTATTCAGTATGCGCGCAACAAGACAGCTGATAAGAACCTGCGCGACAACACCGCTATTCAGTATGCGCGCGACAAGACAGCTGATAAGAACCTGTGCGACAACACCGCTATTCAGTACGCGCGCGACAACACAGCTGATAAGAACTCGCGCGACAACACAGCTGATAAGAACTCGCGCGACAACACAGCTGATAAGAACTCGCGCGAAAACACCGCTATTCAGTACGCGCGCGACAACACAGCTGATAAGAACTCGCGCGACAACACAGCTGATAAGAACTCGCGCGACAACACAGCTGATAAGAACTCGCGCGAAAACACCGCTATTCAGTACGCGCGCGACAACACAGCTGATAAGAACTCGCGCGACAACACCGCTATTCAGTACGCGCGCGCGACAACACAGCTGATAAGAACTCGCGCGACAACACCACTATTCAGTACGCGCGCGGCGACAACACCCGCTTTAGGGTTTTCCAGCTCTTTTTCATCCCTGCTTATAGCAGCACACTCCATTTCCGCATTACTGGATCTGTAGCGACAACAGACCGCAAGGGATGATGGTCAAGCATGGGCTGATGGGAATTGTAGTTTTCGCTACCTCCCGTTCGCTTCATTCGCATGAGCAAATTTTCTCAGAAGACCTATAGTTTTACAGAGTCATGCGACTACGGTAATATCGAAAAAAATTTATATTGCGGTATGACGGTATTTACAATACCGTTACATCCCTAGTGTTTAATCAATGACTTCCTTTTTTTGTGGTTGTCTTATTTATCTAAATATTGTAAAGGTGTCCAAGCTTGAGGAATTGGGTGTGGAAACAGCCATTTTGTCTTTTGACCGCCAAAAATCCAGCTTGGAGGTGTATGAACTGAGCAGCAAAGGAGCCACTGATTTCCTTGACTCAACAGGCACAGTAAACAACTTTGCACCGCATTTCAAAGGTATTGTTTATGAACATCCAAAGAAAGGGACTCATAATAGCCTATAATACTGAGAGGGGTCTGGCTGCAGACTCAGTGCAGATGCAAGCTGAGCTGCATCCAATGCTTTTTAATGTGCTCACCTAACCCCACCCATAACCCTACCTCTCACAATGATGTCACTAGCTCTATTGACTGCATTGTGTCTGACACTGCATCTCTGGGTGATGCAATCTCAGCTTGCATCATAAAGGCTGCATCCAGATACTATTAATAATACTGTGAATATACATAATACAGTTTTCTGAAATGAATTGGTGTCTGTTGTTATAGCCAGCTCCTCGGCCATAACACCCAGTACCAAAGATCAAGTCAGTGTACTGGTAGGAAAAGTGCAAGATCTGTTCAACCAAAAATACAGTAAGTGTATCTTCAAATATTTTAAGACTCGTGTAAAGAAACTGTTTATCTTGATACCCTAATGTTCCTTCATAAATTCATGATATTATTATCAAATAAATAAATAAATCATTTATCTAATGTGCCCATGTGTTTGTAGCCTGTACACTGGCTGTACATCAGCTAGAGGGGAAAGTCACAATTGTCCAGCTGTGTGACTTTGTGTGTGTGCCTTTGTCTTTCAGAGGAGGCTGGGGGTACTGGAAGGCTCCCCTACCAGTCCCTGATGAATCAGGGCATGACCATAAAAGTTGCTGGACTGCCCAACAGCCTCACCCTCAGGAAGCCTTCCTTTTATGGAAGAAACCAATTGGAAGCCATTTTGAAAGCTGCTGAGGGGATTTCGTTTGAAATAAGTAAGTGACCTTACCAGTGGTTGTGTTTCTTTACTTGTGTTTTGGCAGACCATTTGTCTCTATTCAAAATGGGGAAAATAAGTTAACTAAATAATAATACAGGCCTACACGTGAGTCTTTGTATAGTGCTGGGCTATTGCATTTCTCTCTTTCCCTTCACCCCAACTGATTGAAGCGGATGGTCTATGGCAAGCCGTTTTAACATTTATTCTATAGCCGGTACTAGTATCTATTTTCTTGTTACTAGTACTTATATTTTAGATACCAGTATCTTTTCCATTAAGTACTAGTACTTATTCGTTAGATACTAGTGCTTATTCATTAGATACTAGTTCATTGTAAAATATACTAGTGCTTACTCATTAGACACTAGTTCTTTATATTAGTTACTAGTACTTATTCATTAGATACTAGTATCTATTAAATAGATACTAGTACTTATTCATTAGATACTAGTATATATTTATTAGATACTAGTATCTATTTAATTAATAATAGTACTTATTTATTAGATACTACTACTTATTAAATAGATACTAGTTCTTATTTATTAGTTACTAGTACTTATTTTATTAGTGACTAGTTACTATTATGTTGTTACTCGTAATAAATTAAAAATTTTCCCATTCATTTCTATGGGATCTCTAATTGAGATATCAACTATTTAGTTTTGACTAGTATGTATTCCAGCTGTGACTAGTGCATATTTTTATCTACTAGTAGTTAATCATTAGGTACTAGTACTTATTACTGAGATACTACTACCTAATTAATAGATACTAGTACTTACGTATTAGATACTAGTCCTTATTCATTAGGTACTAGTATCTATATAATATATACTAGTACTTATTTATTAGATACTAGTACTTATTAAATAGATACTTGTACTTATTCATTAGATACTAGTACTTATTAAATAGATACTAGTACTTATGAAATAGATAATATAACTAATTTGAAATGTTACTAGTAACTATTTTTATTTTACTAGTAAAATGTTTAATTGAACTCTACTCTTCCGTTTGTACTAGTCTTAACATAAGACGAGTAAAAAAACAGAACTGACTAGTAAAAAAGGGATTGTTACTAGTAATAGTTATAAAAGATACTAGTGTCTAATAAATAAATACTAGTACTAATAAATAACTACTGGGTGTGTTTCATAAAAATATGAAACACACCCAGTCCCCTTTTTTGAATATCAGTTTTACTAATCAGTAATGGCCATGATAAAAGTATAACATACAATAAGTTTATACAATATATTAAATAAAGGCAAGCAATCAGTCAAATGTCCAAAATCAGTGTACGAGATCTTTGCAATCAGCCAGAGGAGATCTTTTCAGAAATGCTAGGTGAAATGCCAGTGTGGCGGTGGATCATTTTCGTTCTAAAACACATTTTAAAACGTATTTGTGTGAATGGGGCCTCAGTTTCGTCATTATAATGCAACAAGATTTTTAAAAAGGCACCTCTCCAGGGGCCTCATGTACTAAGACTTGCGTGGACATCATGCTAAAACATTGCGTACGCACAAAGCTGTAAATGTGCGTACACAGAAAAAAATTCAGATGTATGAAACACTGCGTACGCCGAATCTCAAGCATATTCTTTTGTACATCCGAATGAACGTAAAACTGACCGCAACATGCACGAGCACAAAACCCCTCCCTGCCTCCTCCCCCGTATGAATATGCAAATTACTCTACTTTGGCAAAACCCAACGAATGTGAATTGGAGGTGCTGCTTTCGGAGGTAGACCGGAGAAAAGCGCTGTTATTTGCAAATTTGTCCGGAATTAACAACAAAAGAAAAAAATAGAGTGGGAGAGTTTAGCTGATGCGGTTAACACAGTTGAGTCTGAACATCGCACTGTGGAGTTAAAAGAGAAATAGTATGATTTATAGGTGTAAAATGTTGCAGTACCCTTAACAGTCTCAGTGGCGCAGCTCGTAAGACACAAGAAAACATGTTTTGACACGTTCGAGCATGAACTCGGTTCGAATCCAGCGTCTGATGAATTCATTCTTCTTTTTTCCCCACTACATATCAGATTTTGCCAACTATTTATCACGAGAAAGACAAGTAGGAATCATTAATAAGTTTGTGCATCATATTTTATTTGCACATTTATTGAATGGAAATGTTTCTGATTCACGTATGCAAATTCATCTTCAGATAGTGTCTTTATAGCAATGTGCGTGCAGTAGATCGCTCAGATTACATTGGGAAAACAGGCGACCGCTGCAAATTGCGCTTTAATATTTAGCTGGTCAACTGTATGGTATGGAAACCTTATATGCCTGCTGAACCCGTCTCATACAGCTGCCATTGCAAGACTCAGACACTTTGTAGAGAGGAATTTAACACAACTGCCTCTAGGAGTCGCCAATGGAAATAAAACAGACACGCACAAAAAATGTGCGTACGCCAGTAATAAAGCTGCCATGGAGCTGCGCACATTCCCACGTTCAGTTCATTGTTAGTAAATCCAAACGTGAGCGATTCTGAGCGTGAAACCTGGCGTACGCAAAGTTTTTGTGCGTACGCAGCGTTGATACATGAGGCCCCAGATTATCCTATAGCTGTTTAGCTGAATGTGACTAGTGACTGTGGCCCATGACAATGGATAGTTTTTATCTTTTTTTATGCTCTTCACACCACTTACTAATTAAATTTTATGTATATATAATTTCTGCCAATTACATTCTTTTAATACTGATGTATGATGAATTATTTTTCTACAGTGATGCAAGAAGGCCAATTATTTGTTATGCTCATGCTACACAAGTGTTTTGTTTCTCCTAATAAATATCAGATGGAGCACAATGCAACCCCACTAACATGGCAGAGGGAACGTCAGAGCACATGGCTGCAGAAGGTAAGGTATATAAATATAGAATATTAAACTTAAGAAGCAGAGTTTACTAGATATGTAACTGTGATCACTGCACAGCACCTTTGACCACTGTACACATTATTTGAAACAGTAAAATGAAATCAAACACTTTGTGCGATGGTTTAATGTCTTGAAATCAATAGACACACAGCAGATGCCATCCAGGTGAAACCAGTGGAAGAAACATTAGAGGCCATGTGTGAACATGGTATTTCTTGTACTCATCATACGTTTTGCCAAATGCTACAATCAGTTTTTGCTGTTGTTTAAGTCTGAGATTAAATAAAACGACTGTTCTGAGAAGTCTGCCAGACATTTGACACAAAGAGAAAAGCTCACTTGTTTGGAAATTACAATTTATGAATACAATATTGATCCAGAATGGATGTTTCCCAGTGTTGGGTTGCGGCTGGAAGGGCATCCGCTGCATAAAAAATATGCTGGATAAGTTGCCGGTTCATTCCGCTGTGGCGACCACTGGTTAATAAAGGAACTAAGCTGAAAATAAAATAAAATGAATGAATGAATATTGATGCAGGTGACATTAAACAGCATATGTAAGGTTGGTATTTTACACTTTGAATTGGTTCTTGAGAATAAGATGCAAATAATGGGACTGTCTAATTTTAATCAAGGATTTACTAATTAACATTTGACAGTATACAAGCTGACAAACTGAATTGAGATTTAAAAGTCTGCATTAAGAAAGTTGTTATTGTGCTGTTTCATGTACTTTAGGTACACCGCAATTAAAAGAGGAATCCATAGAAACACCTGTAGCTATCATGATGACTGGAGATAAAGGTATCTTTCCACATTGTGGTTATTTTTTATTGAACTATTGACAGTATAAATGCTTACAAATTAAATTAGGAATGTGTAATAGAGGATTTAAAGTTTGTATTAAAAAAAGTTTGTGTTTTGTTTTATGAACTTTAGGTGCACAGCAGATGGAAGACGAATCTTCAGAAACAGCCACTACTGTAGCCATCATGATGACTGAAGATACAGGTATCTTTACACATTGTGGTTATTTTTTATTTACCAGGAAGTCCCATTGAGAAAAATGAGTTCTTCGGTTTCCTCAGATGGTTTGAGTTACCTTAACTTATTGGGGTTAACAGTACTCTGTTTGAATTATCTTCATTTATTGGGTTTTACTTTGCTCAAGTTGCTTCGTTTACTCAAACGGATCAAGTTCACAGCACTCAATAGGATTAGTTTTTGAGCCTTAACCATTTGAGGAAACAGATTGCAACAAACCATTTGAGTTACCTTAAACTTTTGGCTTCTACAGTGTGGTGATGAGTATGATTTCAACTAACTGGCTTTTTTTGTGTTTTTCCTTTGGTAGATGGAGGCATGCTGTGCTGTGTCTGCAGTGTCCACAAGAAGGAAAACGCCTCAAAGAAGTGGCGATCTTGGTCACAGTGCACAATGTGCCAGTCTTGGTCACACACTGCATGTGGTTTTGAAAAGAACTTGTGCTTTCACTGCCAGTGTGAAAACGCCATGCAAAGTTCCTAAACCACTGCATCAGTGTTAGAAAACATGCTGTTTTCTTGTTACTTGTTGTTGTTTACTGTATTGACGGCCCCAACTCATCTTTATAAAACACCTGGGGCCTCATGTATCAACGCTGCGTACGCACAAAAACCTTGCGTACACCAGGTTTCACGCTCAGAATCGCTCACGTTTGGATTTACTAACAATGAACTGAACGTGGGAATGTGCGCAGGTTCACGGCAGCTTTATTGCTGGCATACGCACATTTTTTGTGCGTGTCTGTTTTATTTCCATTGGCGACTCCTAGAGGCAGTTGTGTTAAATTGCTCTCTACAAAGTGTCTGAGTCTTGCAATGGCAGCTGTATGAGACGGGTTCAGCAGGTATATAAGGTTTCCATACCATACAGTTGACCAGCTAAATATTAAAGCGCAATTTGCAGCAGTCGCCTGTTTTCCCAATGTAATCTGAGCAATCTACCGCACGCACATTGCTATAAAGACACTATCTGAAGATGAATTTGCATGCGTGAATCAGAAACATTTCCGTTCAATAAATGTGCAAATAAAATATGATGCTTATTGATATGAACTTATTGATGATTCCAACTTGTCTTTCTCGTGATAAATAGTTGGCAAAATCTGATATGTAGCGGGGGAAAAAACAAGAAAGAGTTCATCAGACGCTGGATTCAAGCCGAGTTCATGCTCGAACGTGTCTATTCATGATCACATGCGTCTAACGAGTAGCGCCACTGAAACTGTTAAGCGTCCTGCAACATTTTACAGATATAAACCACACTATGTCTTTTTTTTTTTAATTCACTCGGTGCGATGTTCAGACCCAACTGTGTTAACCGCTTCAGCTAAACTCTCCCACTCTATTTTTTCTTTTGTTGTTAATTCCGGAGAACAAACTTGCAAATAACACCGCTTTTCTCCGGTCTACCTCCGAAAGCAGCACCTCCAATTCACATTCTGTTCAAAGTTTCTCTTTTTGCTTGCTTTTTCCGTTGGTTTTTCGTTGGGTTTTGCCATTAGCATAGTCATTAGCATATTCATACGGGGGAGGAGGCAGGGAGGGGTTTTGTGCTCGTGCATGTTGCGCTCAGTTTCACGTTCATTCAGATGTACAAAAGAATATGCGTGAGATTCGGCGTACGCAGTGTTTCATACATCTGAAATTTTTTCTGCGTACGCACATTTACAGCTTTGTGCGTACACAATGTTTTAGTAAGATTTCCACGCAAGTCTTCGTACATGAGGCCCCAGGGCTTATTTTGTGCTGGAACACACCGGATCCTGATCCGGCATCTCCTCCAATGTTCGCTGTTCAATTTAACTTGTTTCCGTGACTCCCGACCCTTTTCATTTTCGTCCGCAACAAACCCATCAATGCAACCCCCCTGGTCTTCACTTTTGTCTGCAACAACCCTACTCTATTCAACGCCCCGCCATTTTCCCCCACCCTCTTCACTTTCGTGCACCTCTACATCCTCGGGTAACATGTTGGATCCATTACCCCAATCTGTTCCAGGAGCTCTCAATTCACAAATTAAGTCCGGCAAAACACACAAAATACATATATACACATTTTTAAATGTAATTTTTTTATCTTTTTCCATTAAAATATACTTTATATGAATCTTGCTGCAAATTTATTGTAATGATTACACATGTAAGAATATAACTGTGATCTTATTCTTTTCAATCATCCTGATTTCTTTTATTTTTTGTTGTATTTTGTCGATGTGGTCCCCTTTAATCTGGGCCCTGTGTGGAGCAATAAATTTATATTGTACTGAATTAAGTCTACATGTTTTTTATATGTATTTATACAACAGTTCTGTCTGGTTCTAGAATCTGATTGGATGATAGCCGTGTAATATTCTCCAATATCAGAGCTCATACTGATTTTTGAATTCTATGAATTCAGACACTAAGCTCGCATACTGATTTTAGCGTACTGTATAGTATGGGAGTATGGCATTTTGGATGCAGCCTAGTTCAGTAAACAGAAAGAAAGAATGGGTCTTAGGGAGTGCCAATGGGTCCACGCTGTGTGTGTGCGTGTGCATATCTGTGTGCGTGAACTTTGTAACGACATTGTGAGTGACTCATCGTTGCAACTCCACAGAAAAAGCATCAAATACTCATTGGTAAAGTTCTTACTGTGGTATTTCTCACAAACGCTAAGTAAGATCTTCCTTTCTGTCTGTCTGATGTCTAAGGCAGTCGAGAGAGGAGATTAAGGCACGCTGAAAGGCACGTGGAAATGGTGGGCGCGAAGGACTAGCCTTAAAGGTGCAGTACAAAAAAAACACCACCATGTGCTAAGAGGTATAAAACAAACTTATAAAAGGTATAATAAAAAATCTGATATTTTTTTAGCTGAAATTTTACAGGCACATTCTGGAGACACAAAACACTTATATAAAATTTAGAAAAAGGGGTAACCTAGGTGCTCTTTAACATACACTCACAGGGCACTTTATTAGGTACACCTTACTAGTACCGGGTTAGACCCTTCTTGCCTTTATAACTGCCTTAATCCTTTGTGGCAGAGATTCAACGAGGTACTGGAAATATTCCTCAGAGATTTTGCTCCATATCGATGACTTAAAAAAAAAAAAAAAGAAAAATGATAAGACACCATTTGGGTAATAGATTACCCAAACTCCTTTGACTGGAGTAGTAAAAATGGTAACATAGTTCCCTGTTCACTACATGCACATCTGCTTTCTCAGAGTGACAAGAGTTCAAATGTGGCTGAAAGGCAAACAGCTTCAAACAAGTTGTTGTGATCACAGCAAATTCTAATGATGTCAGGCAGGCTTCTTGCTCCCCGTCCTTCTATGCCTCAAGAATTTGCCAGAGAGCCTCGTTCATTGACAGAGGTGGACAGATTGAAGGCCACAGAGATCCGTCAAGTCATGATCTATACTGGGCCCATTGTTTTAAAAGGATTTGTCGAAAATGGAATGCTGGCATGTTTCTACTCCTCAGCCTGGCAAAATTCTCCTACAAGAGTGATTATAGCGCCTCCCGATGGTGAATGCGGTTACACTTACGGCAGGTATTATTTGATAATTCGGTCGTTTATTTCACCGATTTGGCGACCGTCAAACGTCATGAGGGAAACGATTTGAATTTCTGCTTAGTAAAAAAACATTCAAGAGTTCACACTTAGCTGATGATTAATTATAAAAGCTTGTTTGGCATGCTGTCCCGGGAGAGAGCCCTGAGCTCATGAGATCCTCGAGCCCAGGGCTCCCTCCCGTTGCAAGGCGGGAGGGAGTTTGAGCTCAGGTAAATCTCGAGAACTCCCCTGCTGTAGCAAGTGATTGCTCTTGAAAATAACTACGTACTAGAAGCGTGTCTACGGTGCCAATTTGGATTGTTCAATTGACTTAATTGCAAGTTTTTAGGCAGTGAGTGGAAACCGGGGGAAACCCACGTGAGCACGGGGAGAAG
The DNA here is from genome assembly GCF_049306965.1 of Danio rerio. Taxonomy (NCBI): domain Eukaryota; kingdom Metazoa; phylum Chordata; class Actinopteri; order Cypriniformes; family Danionidae; genus Danio; species Danio rerio. The sequence continues at coordinate 55,378,230 of NC_133192.1, forward strand.
TGCAAACTCCACAGAGAAATGTCTGCTAGTTTGGTAAAGCCAGGAACCAGAGACATTCTTGCTGTGAGGCGACAGTGCTACGCACTGGGCCACTGTGTCACCCGTCTAAGAAGGGGGAGGAAGGGGGGACTCTTTAAAACGAAGATAGCAGTGGAATGCAACCCAGGGTATTTATAGTAGTTTAGGAGTCATCTGATTGGAGCGTAGTGAATTGGATAATGCGGACCCAGCCGCTAGCAATCATAAGCACGTGATCCTCTCGAAATTTGTTTATACATAAACTTCACTAAGTGTGCCATTTGGGACGACACTACATACATATACTACCCTGTTGAGTGTGTAAGTGCATAAGTACATAGCCAGGGTTCTTGCACCATTTTAAAAGTAAAATTTAATGCTTTTTAAGACCTTTTTAAGACCTCAACAAATATAATTTAAGACCCAAAAATGTTATAATTTCTTTGGAATAGGCTACTCATTTTAATGTTCTCGTTAGATTTAAATAAATTGTGCCTCGTCACAGTATGGATATCCCACAGTACCTGTCTTTTGGGTGTCTGGTGGTGAAATGAAACTGTTATAGATGACTGTGAGTGGGCGTCTGAACTAGAGCTGTAATCAGGCTATAATAGTTAGGCCTGATAGAGCCCGAACCCGACATGTACATTTTGATTGATAACTTTTTAAAAGCTCGAATCCGTTTATAGCCCGACATTATCCAAATGTGCACACAGCTCTTTTGTCTTTTTTTCCATGAATGAGTCGTTTATATGCGTTAACATTACTCATTCATAACATAGACTACAGTACAGGCTCAAGTTAGAACATAAAAATAAAATAAGCCCTCTGTAACATCTTAACACTCTAAATAGGCCTGGGTACAAACACTTAACCTTTAAATTGGCCAACGCACCAATACAAATAGAACGCAGTAGGTAGTGCTGTCACCTCACAGCAAGAAGGTCGCTTTGTCGCTGGTGCGAGCCTCGGCTCAGTTGGCGTTTCTGTGTGGAGTTTGCATGTTCTCCCTGCGTTCGTGTGGGTTTCCTCCGGGTGCTCCGGTTTCCCCCACAGTCCAAACACATGCTGTACAGGTGAATTGGATAGGCTAAATTGTCCGTAGTGTATGAGTGTGTGTGTGTGTGTGAACAGGCCCGGATTGGCTAATCGGGAGGACCGGGAGAATTCACGGTGGGCCGGTCCGTTTTTTGGCCGCGAGGGCCGGTGTCCCTAGTTCCAGAATGCTCTCAGCAGTCACACTTTTTAAAAAATAATTTATTTATTTACTTGACCACAGCCTTCTTATTCATTATTTTACTGCAGCTCTGCTCTTTTTATCTATTTTCTCGTAGCTTCGTGAGCAGGATGCAGCCTGCAGGTTAATGATGATATAACCTTATATGTCACTATACATCATACAGCTGTTGTGGTACAGTGGTTAGTACGTTAGTTTATGACGCGGTCAACCTGGGTTCGGTCCTTGTCTAAGTATCAATTTTTTTTTTCATTTTTATTGTTAAGACATAATACTGTAAGGGTTGTTGAACATTTGAAGTTCTAAAAGAGCTGTTTTCTCAAAAAAAGACGTGATAGTGTAATTAGAAACTGAATTGGAAATAACCTTATTTTAATATAGTCAGTGGTGAACTGAGGTGGGCCGGTCTGAGGCTTGTAACTCCAGGGCTGAAAAAGAGTCCCACTCCGGCCCTGTGTGTGAATGTGTGTGTGGATGTTTTCCAGAGATGGGTTGCGGCTGGAAGGGCATCCGCTTCTTAAAAACTTGCTGGATAAGTTGGCGGTTCATTCCGCTGTGGCGACCCCGGATAAATAAAGGGACTAAGCCGACAAGAAAATGAATGAAATGAATGATAAATGATGACGGGTATTTGGCAGGAACGAAATTAAGATAAAGGCTCTGTGGGATTAGTTTTGCCACTTCTCCTGACAATAAGGCGATGGTGAAGCTAAATAATAAAGGAATAATGCCAGCATTAGCCTGTATACTCTGACTACATTATGATTTTATGGTTTTATTAATATTTAGTTATAATTTGAAATTCTCCACTCATCAAGATTAGGCTGTGTGTTTTTGTGGGGGAACATTATTTAATCCACTGTAAATGGCTTTAGTGCACTGAACACCCTTTCTCTGCTGCTTCTACTGGCCGGGATGCTTTACTGATCTGGCTAATTTAGCATGTTTTGGGTAGGATTGTTTGTTCATCTTCCAGCAGTCAGGAACATTCATTTAATTTCCCATGACAGCGGTTTCAATGCAGCGAGTGACCTCGTCACCTTCCCTGTCAGCGCGCTGGACACTGCTCCTTAGTGCTCTACCGTAATACGCAGTATATAAGCGTCCGCCGAAATACTTTGGCGACTAGAATGACTGTTCGAATTAAACTGTTGGCTGGCCTGACTGCTGACAAAATTCGCTCTTTTTGACATCTCTGTCATCATTTGTTTTGCTTTTGCAGGGATGGATTTCAATGTTGTTACAAACAATTTGATTACTTCCTCGCGCTAAATGCATCACATGACTGTTCATTTACTGCACAAGCCCGGCACGACCCTGTCTAAAAGGATATAAATAAAGTTCGAACCCAGCAAAGATCTTCAGATCTAGTCTGAACTAGTAACATTGTTAGGTTGAGCTGCAAACAATGCAAGGATTAACCTGGACCCGCTATGACTAGCTGCTGCAACGTCCCGCGGCTGCTTTCCTCCTTTCATGTGCGACTCGACGGCTTTGAGCCCCACGGTCCCTAACGAAAAGGTCTTTTTGCTGAATTTACACATTTCTTCATTGCCACGTCATTAAATGTACACTTTCCCATCTTTGAGTTTTGAACAAGTGTGCCGCAAGCCTACGTTTGAGTGAAGGTTTCGGCCGTTAGATCGCCCCCTGGGGGCTGGCTGCAGTACAAGTCATAAAGCCCGCCTCCTCCGTGTTAATGAAGGAGACTTGAGCCCAAATAAAAAAAAATATTACACTTGCAATAAAATGTCCCGAAAGATAGTTCTGGTGGATTAAGGCACTGGTTATTGTGCTGAAATAGGTGCAGATCTTCATTTTTGTAAACAGTTTGTTTTTAGCAGTAATTTAATGCTGGGCGTGTCATCGTGATTGACAGCTGTGATTGACAGTTTCTCAAAGCGCGGCGTCTGAGCTTCGGCAGGAGACTGAAGTAGACTGAAATGTTATTATTCGATTTCTGTGTTATTTTATCATGACAAAATGAGTTCAGCAGTAAACTATAGTTTCTGACATACATGATCCTGGTGGAACACTGTTTATTCGCTAAGTTCAGGGCTTTTTTCGGGCTTTATTAGTTTGCTGATACACGCCTAGCCACCCAGATAGCAAAACACAGTTCCGGCTAGATTCTCGCCTGCCGGAGACTTATCCCTTAGAGCTCAGACTGACTAATGTTACCTCTGCTGGACCTACTCCGGATGCCTGGACTCACTACCCAATTCCAGCCCGAGTCAATCGAGCCAGATGCGGCGCCGCGAGTAAGTTATGCGCTGCGGCCTGGAGCTGGCGCGATTGAATATATAAAACCCTCATATTTGTTAACGTTATTACATCCATTTGTGTTGATATGACAGCAAACGCATGCTGAGAAGTTCGGGGGGCGTAGTTGATTTTACATAAAGCGTTTGATTGGAAGCTCGACTCTGCTCATTTTCGCGGCTCCTCCTCTGGCTCCATCAGACAATCCTTCTGCGCATGTCTGGCTCCAATTTCAGCAGTCTTTTGCGACAGTTTGTGCACGTCAAGCAGGCGTTTTGCCCTCAAGGCGTTCAATGGGAAAAAGGGCTGTCGCGTCGTCCATATTTTTTACAGTCATTGGTTTTGAACCTCACATCAACAACCACGTGATGACAGTACGCAGGTGCAGACCAACGTAAGCATCTGTAGCCAACCTACCGTGATAAGCTAATAAATCACGGAGACTGTCATTTCTCTCCTGTTTCACACATACTAAATTAGTCTACTATTAGATGTTTTACTGTGGACCACTGTGCTTCCCTATCGTCATTAAGCACACTGGCTGAAAATTTAATTTCCTTTTATGGAAGGCCTTAATTTAACGGATTTTAATTTAAGACATTTTAAGACTTTTTAAGGACCCGCGGGAACCCCGATAGCGCATGAGTGCATATAGTGTATAGTGTGCCATTTGGGACGCAGCTTTTCTCAGAGTAATCTTATAAACTAGACCACGTATGGTGCGTGACAGCCTTGAAAAGACTGCGCAGTACAGCAAGCAGGCGCGCAATGAGGAAAACTAGACACAGCATCAAAAATGTTCACGCGCAATGACAAGAAATAATATAGGTCGTGCCACCAAACACATGAAAACGAAAGAAACGAGCCCGATTAAAAAAATGTAAGAAGTAGAAAGTCCAGATATTTGTGTAAAAATATAAGAAGTAAAAGTAAAAAGTTGTCAGAAAAATCAGTAGTGGAATAAAGTACTGACACCAGAAAAATTTACTTAAGTACAGTAACAAAGTACAAATACTTCAAATACAAGTATTTGTACTTTGTTACTTCCCATCTCTGGTTGTGACATCTCTACACAGTAGTTTTTTCCAGAAAGATTTAGGCTTGTCCACATGAGTCTTTGCATACCTCAAACCAGGGGCCTAGCGAACATTTTAAAAGTATGGGGGCAGGGGGGGTTGAGTAGCTGTATGAGATCAAAATGGTAATGTTAGTATAATTATTAATCACCTGTTTCTAAATGATTAGTCTCTAAAAGTGAGGGGGACGTACAAACACCCCCCCCCCCCCCCCCCCAACATAAATTTGCTAGCCCCCAGCCTCAAACAACTCTTTTTGTTGGCAGAATGCAGTAAAGTCTTCTGCATCACCTTCCATTGAGCTGTTCTTTGTGGAGACTGTGGAACAAAGCACAATAACATTACTAGCAGCAAGATGTTCCTGGAGCTCCTTGAGGTGGTCTGTGGTTTGTCTGTGACCATTCTATCCATTGTTCACCTTAATCTTTCAGATATTTTTCTTTTCTTTTCTTCACAAGAACTGTTCCTGTGGCCTTCCATTTTCTTACTATATTTCTGACTGTGGAGACTGTGGACTGACATCTAAAGTCTTATTTAAAAAAAAACTATTCAGAGGTTCAAACAGAATAATTTTTTTTTATTTCAATGGCATTTTTACAAGTACAACATGAATTTTTAAAAGTTTAATTGCAATAAAGCTCACAGTACAAAATACCATTGACCTGATTTATGAATGTCAGGCCAGTCTGTTGTGTTCAGGGAGTTTTCTTCAACATCCTCCCCATGTCAGTCTTGCCACATGGTCCGTTTTCTGTTTTGTTGATTTAACAAAACCAAGAAATTCCATCTCAGACACGGCCTGAATGAACCGAGCACTGTTAAATGTTAAGACCAATACATACTACAGCAGGCATGTCCAAACTACGGCCCGCGGGCCATCTGCGGCCCGCAATCAGTTTTGTGGCGGCCCGCGAGGCTTTTTATAAATACCAATAGAATCTGGCCCGCTACACAAAAAATGAATGTAATTCAATAAATAACCACCGGGTGTCGCTATTACACGCATTCAATTAAGCAGCAGTTCTTGTTATGATCTATCTATCTATCTATCTATCTATCTATCTATCTATCTATCTATCTATCTATCTATCTATCTATCTATCTATCTATTAAATTTATGATTTATTTCTTCTTTTTTAAATATTTCCCAAATGATGTTTAACAGAGCAAGGAAATTTTCACAGTGTGTCTGATAATATTTTTTCTTCTGGAGGAAGACTTGTTTGTTTTATTTCGGCTAGAATAAAAGCAGTTTTTAATTTTTTATGAACTAAAATAAATTATTTTTTATTAGCCCCTTAAGTCTTGAAACTTACAGAAATTTACCGTAAAATAACATACATTAAATTACAGAAATTTTCTTAAATATAAATTTCTGTAAATCAACCTGTTATTTTACAGTACATTTCTGTAATTCAACCGGCACCCCAGCTGTCGGAAGTAAACCATAAAAAAATTAAAGATTTTTTTACAGTGTATAATGTTGGATCACAAGATAATGTGTCTGGATTAATATTTTATTTTATGTTAAGTTAAAGATATTTTCAACACATAAATATACCAAGTAAAACTTACTGATGGTGAAATGAACATTTCTGAACCAGTGATCCGTTTTACTCAATTGTATCAGAGAAAGGTTCGTTACTCGAACAAACCATTGTTGCCTAATTAACTTGCCTAATTACCTTAATTTGACTAGTTAACTAACCCTGTTAAGTGTTTAAAAGTCACTTTAAGCGGTATAGAAGTGTCTTGAAAAATATCTAGTCAAATATTATTTACTGTCATCATGGCAAAGATAAAATAAATCAGTATCTAGAAATGAGTTACTAAAACTATTATGTTTAGAAATGTGTGGAAAAAAATAGTTCTCTCCGTTAAACAGAAATTGGGGAAAAAATAAACAGGGGGGCTAATAATTTAGGGGGGCTAACAATTCTGACTTCAACTGTATATATATATATATATATATATATATATATATATATATATATATATATATATATATATATATATATATATATACACACACACATTTATATATGCGTGTCTGTGTTATGTATGTAAAATTTGGCCCGCGACAACGTATTTTTTTTTTGCATCTGGCCCTCGGCCCAAAAAGTTTGAACACCCCTGTACTACAGGAATAACCATACAATTAATATTAGATTTATGACAGACACAGCTAAAATTGACATATATTCAATTAGGAACACATTCATTGCTAATATAAGATGTCAGAAGTAAAAGGATACTGTTTAAGGCTATCAAGCTGTCCATGATCCCCAGAATCAGCATCTTGGTCCTCAGCGGCAGACAGCACAGTTACAAATGCCTGGAAATACAACATGGATATCTGCCATCAACATGCACAAAGATAACCACCTCTACAGTATGTGTCATTTTGATTTTAACCATGTTCATACAGTACCTCAAGCCAATCATAGAGATTTATGAGTCTCCCACACTCAAGATGAAGCTTGTATACAATGCAGAGGTCTGGAGCAGCGCTGGAGATTGTGCCAGCATTAGTTTTCAGACTTTCATTCTGCAACAACAACAGAACACAGTAACAACTCTGGATCTATATATTAGGGCTGGGAAACTTAAAGAGCCCATATTATGGGTTTTTGAAAATTCCCCTCCATGTAGTGTGTAACACAGCTCTAAGTGAAGTTAAGTATCCAGCTAAATCTGTAAGAGTACAGTGTTTTAAACGGTTGATTCATCTATAAAAGAGTCGACTCATAGTGCTTCAAACGAGTCGCCTTGATACCGAGTCATTAGGTGTTTCGCCATGACGTACTAACGAAAGCAAGTTATGCACGCGCAAACCCGGGAGATTTGAAACCTGCGGCCCCGCCCTCTAACACAGAAACCCACACACACACACCCACAAACACACACACACACAAACATGCCGGTCGATTGAAGTCACACTGCAGATGGATATTATATCGAGTCTCTACCCAAAGATGAAACCTCAGCATTATAACCAAGCAGTTGGAAACTACTGGAAGCTTCTGCAAACTACATGCTACAAAGAATACTTCATCGGCGTTTGTTAAAGGAAGGATCAGTAAAGAGTAACTTACTGATGGACGTCAGGATGGGTTTCTTCCTCCATTCTCAAGTGTAAGTACGTGCGATTAAAGTTGCCTCGTTGACTCTAGCTTGCAAATGTATTTAGTTGTGATTTGTTACTTGTAACCGCGTGTACTGTATCAGGTTAACTGGCTATATTCTCTTATCGCGTGCAAAGTCACGTTAAAAACGAGACGCGTGCTGCTTTGTTTACGGAGCTCCATGGCAAGAGTAGTGTGTGTGTGTGCGTGCGCTGTCGTCCGGAGGTAGGTGTGTGTGTTTGTGTGTGTGTGTGCGCGCGTTGTCGCCCGGAGGTGTGTGTGTGTGTGTGTGTGTGTGTGTGCGCGGACGAGGGCAATGTGTGTGTGTGTTTGTGTCTGTGAAAAGAGCAGAGTGAGACAAGCTATGTGATCTCCTCGACAGTTTTTGGAGTTTTTGCTTAATAAAATAGTTAATCGTCTGAATTTTCAAGTCCATCTCTGTATTTACATTCACCCACTGGCAGCTAAAATCCACGCCTACACTATCGAGCGTGTATGAACTGTGATTACTCTTATATTGCTGATTAGCTGTTTGGCATTTCACTCCGACTGAAGGCAGTCGACCAATCGCAACAGACTGTCATTGGTCCAATCAGCGCAGATTAGCTTCGCGCTAAGGAGGGGTTTGGGAACAAATGAATCACTGAACGATTCATACAGGAGTCGCTGGGATAATTAGGTAAAAATAAATGCAGTTTATAAGACCATGAAAGTGATTTTTTGACCTTGCATGCATATTAAACTGTTGTTGGAGACCCTTACAACCAAGATATGACCCTATTTCATGTATAATATGGGCTCTTTAACATGTTATTAATGTGTTAACCCCACAGTTCTTATCATTTGAAAAGTCCTTTGCTTACAGGCTCTGAACACTTACACAATAGTCCCTTTCACTATACCAGTAAATATGTGGAAAATTTCCAGAACGACTTTACCGGTAAATTCGAAAAAGCGCTGTTTACACAGACGAGGATGTTACGGAATTTTTCCGGAAAAGAGCGTTCACACATCCATTCCAAAATGCCGGTAAATTCTGACATCATTCACCAGAAATGAGCTCTAAACGGCTGCGCTTGTATTTGTAAACATTTAACTACATTACAAACTCTGTGGATGATCAGTATTGTGAACAACTTAGATGAAAACATATAGAGAAACACTTTCGCATGTCGAGATGTACATGATATGTGTGTGTGCTGGCGCTATGGGAGCTCACGGGCTGTTTCACAGGCACACGCAAAGCTTTAAGGTAAACAAACAACGGCTTATCAGAAACATTTTATCAATATTTATTTACACAGTTGGCATTAAGAAGGAACATAGAAATGTTATCTGACTAACATCTAGCAGCTAAATGTGTCTGGAAAAATATTCAAAGGCTTTTAATCTCAAACCGCGCGGACGTGAATGCGTCTGACTGTTCTGATTGGCTGACGTAGACTTCTCACTTCAGCACGTTCTAGACATGTACGCGCTCTTTCCAGGAATCTTCCTTCTGCGTTCACACAGCGCAGCATTCCTGCAAATTACCGGTAATGTTACAACTTCTCTTTCCGGAAAATAGCCCAAACGAATTTACCGGTATTTTCAAAAAGGGCCTGTTCACACATATATCCTTTGCCGGCAATTTTCCGGAAAGGTCTGTATGTGTGAAAGGGGCTAATGATATAATAATGGGTTACAGGACTGCCGTGGGATATACATCACACATCTTAACCAATGAGAACATTTTGGATAGCCTGATATCAACTCTCCTTGATGGAGACATGCTAAAAGATACATTCATGGCATGTGGAAGCATGGTCAGACAGCTGCAACATAGTACTAAAGAAAAATGGAGGAAGGTACCAAAGTCTTAAATCGTCATTTTGTTCTTGAATCTCTTCCACAAGGCAGAGATGACAGAACTAAAGTTATTTGTTTTTGCGTTTAACTACTCAGGGTTCTTGCACCTTTTTCAACTTCAAATTCCAGCACTTTCAAGGTGCATTTGTGTGCTTTTCCAGCACCTAATGACCACGGTTAATTACGTTTATATATGTTGTATGTACTTTCACATTTAAATGCATAAAAACACAATATGACATTTCAACTTAAATTGTGAGTACTTTAGAGCATAAAATTATTAGGATAGTTCACTTAAAAATGATTAAAAAATAAATTTTAAAAAGTTCAGTTATTCGATGAAGTGTTTTTAAGTTTGGTCTCTTTCTACCTAAAGTTTATATCTTAAGAAATGAGCCTACAGGCAGATTTTGTTTGGGTGTAGTACCAAACTCTCATGACCAGTCATTCATGATATTTCATGTGCATTGCTACTTTTTTTTTTACAGTCGTTGGATTGGCGTTTCAGGTGCAAAGATACTTTCTGGCTGAATGTCTCCTAAATGCGTATGAAGCTAATGGCGCCAAAACAATCTGAATTCTTAAAAAACTTAAAACTGAATTTTCCATGATTCAGAACAAAACAAAATCTGAAATTTAAAACAAAGTCTATAAAAATCTGACTTAAAAAATTAAGTTGTCTTAAATTTCAGATGTTCAATATTCAAGTTCAGAAATACACATTGAAAACTTTTCTAACAGGACATAATCAGAATTATTAACTTACAATTGTTAATAATTCAATTTAACAACTCAGATTGTTTTGGCTCATTATTTGCTCCATAAATACACGCATGCGGTGAACATTTTGCAATGAAAACTGGTCGCACGACAATTTATGCACTCGCACAAATGCTCCCAAATATATTTTGAGGTCACATAGATAAAATTGTGCACATATGCAACCAAAACAGCCACAATTCCGAGCCCTTCAAATTCTAATTCAAGCACTTTGTATAAATGCTAAGCACTTTTCTAACCTTGAAAACACTATATTAAAATTCAAGCATTTTCCAGGATTTCCAGCACCCGTAAGAACCCTGACTACTGTAATACCTAAGAAAAGAAACTGAAATGTCTGGTTTTATACTTCAATAATTCATTAGTATGGTGTGGGGCCACATTTAGCAGCCAATACAGCATCAATTCATCTAGAGAATGACAGACAGAAGTCCAGCAGTGATGCTGGTGGAGGAAAATGTTTCCTGATTCATTCATTCATTCATTTTCTGCCGCTTTTCCGGGGCCGAGTCGCAAAGGCAGTAGTCTTAGGAGAGAACCCCAGACTTCCCTCTCCCCAGACACTTCCTCCAGCATCTCCAGGGGGATTCCGAGGCGTTCCCAGGCCAGCCGAGAGACATAGTCCCTCCAGCATGTCCTGGGTCTTCCCCAAGGCCTCCTCCCGGTTTCCTGATTCCTGATTCACTCCAAAATACCCTTAAGTGACTCAATAATATTTGGTTCTGGTGACTGTGCAGGCCACGAAAGATGTTTAAACTTTTCCCCATTATAGCTAAGCTGGAGTAGCTTGCACATTTGTGTAAAAATTGTATTGTTTAAATACTTTAACAGCTTCACTTATGTCCTTGATGATCCATAGTGCGCTCACCACACAACAGCTACAGATATAGTGGAGTGACAGTGATAGAGCCAATTTGGTGAATGGGGTTGATTGGGAAGCCATGATGAAAAGGACTGATAGAGGAAATTTGGCCAGGACACCAGGGTTACACCGCTGCTTTTTATACCAAGAGCCAATGGGATTATTAGTGACCACAGAGAGTCAGGACCTTGGTTACATACTTCATATTCAGTGTTTAAGGTTACCTGCAGGTAGTAGTATGGATGACTGAGAGCAGCTTGAATGGATGTGCGAGGAGTGACATTGAGCCGCTGTCGCAGGATCCCAGAGGAGCTGAAGTAACACACTTCACTGAGCGGCTGCAGATGTGCTGGAGTCAGGTATTCTCTGAGGAAAGACCCACGAGTCTTACACTGAACAACAACACTTTGCAAGACAATCAAACGTTCAGTGTGGTCCACTTACCTTACAAGGCTGTCAATAAACTCGATCACCTGGCTTCTGAGCACTTCGAATGGACTCATTTTCTTTGTTCTGCGAGATTCTTTTTCGAGCAGTGTCTAAACACAGGATTAAGTCAACAGCTCATTCTAAATCCATCAATATGGTTTTTCCAGACCTCAAAATAGAGTAACAGCTCATTTCTGGATGTTACTTCATAGCAATGTTAGAGTGTTTCTAACTCTTTCTGATTATATTCAACCTAGTTGCATTGCTGGAATTATAAGTAGTAATGTTTTTTTTTTCTTTTTTTCTCTGTTGAAAAAAAGGTTTGAATCTAGATCTGTGGTATTTGGTTGGATTGTGATCTGCTGAAGATCTGGCTGACACCAGTGTAAAGTTTTTGGAAAGTGTAAGAATTGAAATATTACAAATATTTTTGATGTCTTTGACAATTCAAAACATGAGCTGAAAACAGGGCCAATTGACTCCACAACCCAGCAGGTGGGAATGCGGGAAAAACCAGTTCCTGCTGCATTTGCATCTGAGTCTGGTGAAACTCGGCTTCATCCACCCCATCTCACGCATATGGTCATTTCAATGTTTGAAGGTTCTAGATTAACCAAACTGACTTTATCATGTTTGATATCGTTTGAAATGTCTCAGTGCGATTGGTACAATGGTCTCATTCTCTCAGAAATAGACATAATCAAAACAAATATATAACTTCAGGCATCTTTTGAACCACTGTGAAGGGTGTGACTTTTCCACAGGCAACACTAAATGTGAATGCCTTTTGTTATACACACACCCCCTTCCTTGAGGGAATTCTTGGATTATTTAAGGTAAGGTTTGAGAAAGGCTCGGCGCGATTCTGCCTAACCAGATCAGCCCATAACATGGAGCCTGCTCCATGTTATGTAAAATTTGAAGTCAGGTATGCATCTTCCATCTTGGATTTATCTTTGATAATTTGATGTTTTGTATTGATCATTTATGAATTGACTGATTGAATTGGCATAATACATTTACCTGACTAATAAATTGTAATGTTTGACCATATTTTGCTCACTCTGTAATTATTAATTCAAGTAGATTACGCTGTATCCTTGTTTCCGCATGTCTTGCGTCAGGTCAGTAGACGGTCTAAAATCCAATTGAGATGGAGCATTGGGCACACTAATTGGGTTTTAGCGATCCGGCTGACTCTTGAAATTGATTCATGTGTACTTAGTTGGAAAGGGCGTTAACTTCCATCTAGGTCAACAAGTTGTTGCACGACTAACCTAGATTGGGTACCCGACCTTTGTTTGAAGATAATATTATTCTAAATTAAGTTCATATGGGAAACCATGGGCTTGGTGAAAAACACAGTTACTATAGAGTCCAGTAGTCGGGTACATTTATATTAATGCCCTAACCTCTAATTAGAAATGATGATTGTCTTAACTCAAGGGTGTACACCTAAGCGGGACTAACCAAAAGTATTTTAGAACGAGCGTGCTGGTAGCGGCCATCTAAAGTATTAGTCAATTACCTCTGTTTAATATTCAAGACTGACCGGAGTGTGACCGTGAGGGATGCCTTCGGCCGAGGCGATTTCTCTGAGCGACATGAGCACCCGAATGAACGGATGTAATAGTTACTAGTGAAGACAAAAGGTTCAAACATTTATCTAAATTACATATTGATATAATCTTCTTAATGTTTTATGATTGGAGTCAGATAAAACGAGGATAAATATATTAATATAACTAAACCACCTCATATTAAAATTGGAGTCAGATATGAGTTAAATTTAAGATAAATCAACATTGTGCACTGGAAAGACCGAACATGCAGTGAACCTTCATCCACCAGTGGACACCGGCATTGGGCCAACTGGGTGGACCTTACAAAAGCAATGAAAGTTTCTGTAGAGCCAAATATTGTGGATCCAAATAAAAAATATATATATAAAAATGCACTTAAAATAATATTAGTTTGATTGGTATCGTTTTTTTTTTTCTTTTAAGTCACGATTTAAAAAGAAAAATTCCAAAGGGGTCTTAACCAACCTTTCAAAAGAACAGTTTTAAAACGCAACATGTTTCTCCTCAACACTCTTGTTAATTATGTAACACGACATTTTCCAGGCCTGGAAAAGTTTTGGAAAAACAGAAAACCCCACAAAGTTTTGGAAAAGTCATAGAAATTACATTTACATTTAGCAGAAAAGCAACTTTAGCTGCGGTCACACCACAACTTGCGAAATTCTGTCATATGTTGCTGCAAAAACGGGTGGTATTAAACAACATGATTAGACGTTAATAAAAGTACGCGATTGCTCCATATTTTAAATTTCTTATTTTAAATTATCTTCTATTGGTCTCACGCAATCACCTGATGTGATTTTGCAAGTAAGGTAATTCTCCAAGCTTGAACTTTGGAATGCAGTGAAATGTGAAACGTGTCGCACGCGCTTGCGTTTCTGGTCTGCCTATGAATGAAAGTCTATAGAGCGAAAAGTGCAGTGTGATCGCGGCTTTACAATAGAAGTAGTTTTTACCTATTATTACTATTTTAACAAACTCTTGAGATTATCTAAAATTAGTTTGACAAATATCTGTTTACTGGAATGGAGGTTAGTTTTTTTTTACTTCTTTTCTTGGCTGAAAACATGATCTCACATCATTAGTGCTGAGTAAGCATCATCTTTTTCACATAGATATAAAAATAAATTGAAGCTAAAGAGATTGTTGCGTGTTTTATGATACGCTGTAATTAATTTAAACGTTCATAGTTTTTTTTATGATTTACCATGTACAGTATATGCAGACATCACATGAAACATTAGCTCATGAAAATTGACTTAAAAGTCCTGGAAAAGTCATGGGATTTTTGTAGAAAAAAATGTGTATGAATCCTGGATGTGTGACATCTTAAAGAGATTCACTGAGACACCTTTATACCAAATTCACTTCATAACATCAGTCGAATGTCAAAAATAACAAATAATTTTCAAATAATATTCAAATAATTTTGAAAGTAACCAAATGTTCCATATCTCAAAATTAGAAAAAAAAAACATACTATTTTACAGCACTCTACACAGTTACACATTTGTCATTAAGCATTGAAATGTTAATATAATTTTCTTGTAAAAAATATGGCTTAAAGAACACAAACATAGATTGCCACAATCCTGTGTTTACTGTCTGATTTTAAAATATGTTTTTCTGTTTTTTTTTTTAATAATTACAGAAATAGCTGAATGTCTTTAATTCAGTGATGTAAATGTGTTTTATGGAAGATGCCCTCTAGCTTCCAAAATTAATGAAATGAAAATTGTGAGCCTACAACACCCTATTTTTCGCACAAAGTGAAGTTTTTTCATAAACTAATTTCGAGAGGATCACGTGCTTATGACTTATCACGGCTGGTCTCGAATTTGCTAATTAGTATCTTCCAATCATTCGAGACCTAACCTACTACAAATAACCACAGTTTTCAATTCACTTTATCTTCGTTTGGAAGAAACCCGCCTCCTCCCCTTTTCCTCCTCTTTTACCTCTGACTGGGCGACACGGCGGCCCAGTGGTTAGCACTGCGAGCCCCAGAGCAAGAACACCGCCAGCCCTGGCCCCACAGGACTGGTGGGTGTTTCTGTGAGGAGTTTGTATGTTCTCCCCGTGTCCGCGTGGGTTTTCCCCGGGTGCTCCGGTTTCCTCCCACCATCCAAAGACATTCAATATACATAAAAACCAAGCATTTATCTAACCCTTGTGTTCCCTTAGCTACAGCAGCGGGGGAGTTCTGAGATCCACCGAGCTCAGGCTCCCCTCTCGCTCTGCCAAACGGGAGGAAGCCCCGGACTTGAGGAGTCCTTGAGCTCGGGGCTCTCTCCCGGGACAGCATGGCAAACAAGCTTTTATAAATCATCAACTAAGTGTGAACTCGTGAAATAAAGTTAAAAATAGGAAAGAAAACACTCTCTATTAAGATGCATGACTTATTGTCAGTGATAAACCAAATACAGCTAGGCTAAAGGCGTAAAATCAGTAAATACTTTGCCTTTTGAAGCTGAAAGAGATCCGTTTTTCTCTGATAATCAATTTTTCCTGAGATGGCACCGTTCACAGAGGAATCTTCTGAAGAGACACCTGTCAGGCAAAGCAATCAATTAGAATAACTACAACGTACATATAGTGTAACATTAAGCATGAACACAATTATTTGCATATTTATCAAACACACATTATAATCAATTCAAACTTTTGAAAAGGATTAAAAAGCTTTAATGCGTTTTTTTTCCTCGAGAACTGAAAGGGTTAGTTCACCCAAAAGTTGAAATTCTGTTATTAGTTAATGACTCCTCTCAGTGACCATCCCACAACTTCAGTGGTTCGTTTTGTCATAATAAACATTTAAGAACGCTTTTGTGCACCACAAAACAGTATTAGATAAAACAATGTTCACCTTCGTTTTCTCTTCTGTGACATGTCATGGAGCACGTTTATAAGCAGAGCAGTGCAACACGCAAGCGTCGTACTGTAAATAATAAATGTTCATTGGGATCTGACACAGAAGACACTGGCAAACAAAGTCTTTACTTTTTTGGCACCCAAAAGTGTTTTGGAACTTCCTATGATTACAGCAGTACCACTGATGTCACTTGAGATTTTTTTTAAAGGTTTTACTTTGAACATCTTAGTTACTGTATATGGATGACGTGAACTCTCAGATTTCATCTAAAATATCTTCATTTGTGTCTCAAGGATGAAGGAAGATCCCAGGAGATCAGAGTGACATAAGGGAGAGTAATTCATAACAGAATTTTCATTTGTGAATAAATTATATGACATCATATAATGTCAGAACACATTTTTGCTAATTTAAGGACGGGAAAATCCGCTTTGCGCCGTGGCGCATGGTCTAAAAGGGTTGAGTTTATTTTCTTAATGAGTTATAGGTGTGTTTTGAGAATAAACCAATCAGAGTCTCATCTCCCATTCCCTTTAAGAGTCAGCTGCGTCGCGCCATAAGCGCATTCGCTATTTACAGGACGCAAAGTAAGTCTAAGTGGAAAAACTGAGCATTTCACAAGCAAACAGTTCACAGTTTTTTAACAGAAAACTGTTAAACAGAGCATCTACCATGCAAGAATGAGAGATAATCGATCTACTTTCACTTTCGCTCTTGGATAGGGAAACCATTACACACAGACATCAATTAGCCTATGAATAATTAATTTCGTTTGTTAAGCGCAAATATTTGTTTCAAAACTATTTCTAAATTCAGTTCTAATTTCCAGCAAACGAATAAATGAACAATAATAATGAAGTGTGCTCAAAAACCTGAGTTATATCCTAAAACACATGCTGTGCCGCATATGGTCAAAAACCCGACAGGTGGGCAAATCTAAGCTTGTTTTTAATAAAACAAATATAAATATGGATATAATAAATAATACTGCTAATAATAATAACATTATACAAAAGCAAATTGTTATTAATGAACTGCAAAAGCCTCCCGAGATGAAGAAGACATAAAAGCAGTGATTTTTCATATTTATATAGGCTAGAAAATAATATGTTTTGTAATATTTTAATCCTTCATATTTATATCCTATATCTATTCTTACTATATCCTATATATATATCCTAATATTTAAATTTTTTCATATGTAAAGATATTTGCCTATTGCTCTCTTGTGTGTATTAAGCAGTGTGTAAGCGAGGCGCAACTCTGCTCTGGAGTTTAGACCGGGTTAGTTTTGGTCTAATGAAAAATCTATTTTAGTTTCTCAAAATAGCAACGCGCCAGCAGTGCGCCTCAGAACGCCTTCATTTTTACACCAGAACGCCTATGGGCGCTGAAACTACCAAGCTGAAACTACCAAACAAGTATTGCGCCACACTGCGCCGGGTGTATGATAGGGCCCTAGGTTTTAGACTCTTCAGCTAGTTTCTCCCGTGTGTTAATTTATATTAATGATAGTGACACTTTTTCAAAATATTTCACTCATTTGCAACTTGGATGAAAACAAACCATGTTGACTTACTTTCCAGTGTTTCTAATCTGTTAATAAAGTCTTCCACCTGTTGAAAGACAGTCTGCATTCTCTTGGTGCTGGCTGATTGAAGAATGTCAGAACAGCCTTGTAAAGCTGCAACGAGCTCATTTTTTGCTAGAATCCTGCAAATAAAAATACAAATGACATATATGAACAGGCCAACTGGTTTATTAAAAGACAAAGATGACTAAAGATGTATGCTATTTTGACAAATGAAATGACACAATATAAAGTGGGCTAGCTGAGGGTTTATGGTATGAGGGGTTTCATTTTTTTTTCATCCTATTAATGCTTCCCCTTTAAAACTGTGCGTTACCGTGTTTGGACAAACTGAGCTCTGAGTTTCCCTAACATCATAGTGAGAGCAAACAGCAGGTAAATCATATTTGTTACCGGTTTATTTGGGTGGAAACAGTGCGATTCAGGGGCCTGCTGCCTTGCGTTCATGCATCAACCACATTTTCATTTCATCGACTACAACTTCCTCCAACGACCTCCTCTCTCTTTCTCTCCGTGTGTGTGTGTGTGTGTGTGTGTGTGTGTGTGTGTATCAAAGTAAACTGGATTACCTGAGAAGCTGCATGGCTGAATCATACTCCTCTGTCTCCCACAAATTCTTCTCATTGCAGGACACATGGAGCTCTCGTATCTATGAGCACAACAACACTTTCATTGACGCTTTTAGGAGGACCAGTTAAAAATAAAATGAAGAATTTTTTTAAATTACCTTTTTTAATTTGTTTTTATTTTATATATATATATATATATATATATATATTTTTTTTTTTTTTTTTTTTTTTTTTTTTCCTGAGGACATACGTTTATAATTCATAAATATTATCTATTTTATTTTGAGGGGATAGTGGGAAAACAAGAAAACTATGACAGTCTGTAATGCTCCCATGTAATGTTTACTATGTATGGTCTTGTTAAACACCAATAAAACAAAATTATTTAATGAATAGAAAAATAAAGACATATATAAATTGTATATTTAATTTGTGTTTTTAAATGTAATAATAAAGCAATAAGACAAAGCATTTGAACAATCTGGCAACCTGCGCTTGCGTATGCTTTGAACCTGGTATGCAATACCTAGTTTAACCACTGGGTGTCAAACTAGCATACTGCACCTTTAAAGTCAGGGCTGAGGTTTAGTTTACAGATGCACATACTTATAAACTTTGTTATTTCTAACATTAGCACATGTACTGTTAACTATAAAAACAACACTGTAAAGCCGAATATCACCAAAAGGTCAACTTACGTGCTTCCCCAGAGGAAACTTGGGCAGTGAAGAAGTCAAAGAGTGCAGACACTGAAGAATGGGAAAGTAATTCTTATGGTATTTGTGCAAGCTCTTCAATAATGTTTGGCAGACTTCCTGAAAAACCCACAAAGCAAAAGAAGATCAGGAATGCTTCTCAAGTCCGCTATAATTCAAGATGTACAATGTTTATTTTGCTAGCTCACATTGTTGTTCCTAAGGTGAACAATTAATCCGTGCTAGGTAATCTTTAAAATAATGTTTGTTTTGGTAATCATCAGTCATTTGCTTCCACGTTTGGAATGGCGTTCCTTCTGTTGACATCAGTGTGAGGGTTTCCTCAGCAACTGTATATTAATATCCATAACCATGCCGCTCTTACTGTTAACTTGATATGAGAAAATAATGCGCAAAAAGAAAGCCCCGTCCCCTACTCAATATTCCATTTCAGCGGGAAGTTGATCAATATACTCAAAAAGTCTCAGCAATTTCCGGTTCACAAGGACTTTAGAATTTTAAATGGTTGTGCATTTAAACATTTGAGAAAGGCATAAGAGCAGTAATAAAACAAGAAAAGAAATTTGTGTTAAGACAAATAAATAAAATCTTTACCATGTTTTAACACAGGTAATTGACTTTAACACAGCTCTAGTGCTGCCAGGATTATACAATTTGGCTGCGAATTAATTGTACATGAAATAATAGCAATTATGCGTTAATTGTCTGGTGCATTGTCGATAAAGTAAATGTTTTAGGGCCTAAAAAGAAATCTAATATATGGTCAAATATAAAGATATACTGTATATAAAATCATATTTAATATATATAAACTAATGCTGGGCAAAGATTAATCGCATCCAAAATAAAGGTTGTTTTACATATCGTCACCTTAGAATAAGGTTCTATCTGACATTTTTCAAAATAGAGTTATTGATATTCTTATTAAATGACAACTAATTTACATTATGGGATGTTTTTAAAGTTGTTTACATTTTAAGACTTTATTTTAAAAAACAAATGTTGCACACACTGTTTGCTATATGGAATGCAAAAACTTTTGAAGCTCAATATCTCAAAATCATTCAGAATACAGATAAAACCTTATAAATCTAAGGTGACAATATGTGTGTATTATATATATTTACCACACACACAGGCACGCACGCACGCACACACACACACACACAAAGCAATTTTGTTACATAGATATTTTGATTTACATATAATTTGTATCATATACATACAGATTTTAAATCTAAATATAAATATTCATTCTCAAATATACGCATACGTGCGTGTATTTATATACGCATAATAAATATACACAGTACATACCTTTAAATTGTTAAAACAAACTTTGTTTTATTTTGGGTGTGATTAATCGTGACACATTTTTGCCCAGCACTAATTTAAACATTTGTAACTATAATGACTGAAAATGAATATGTAAATGACCTATTTTACTATATTTGATGAATATTTGTATATTTGAAATCTGTAAAATCCAAATCTGAGCTCATGATAAATGAGTGATTTGCATATATTGCCATATATTTCATTTATTTATGGGTGCTTTGTCATGCTTTTAATTATTTATTTTTTACATACAAATTACTGTTTTACTAATTAACTTTTTAAAATGCCTTCTGTAATGCCTTCTTGAGTAGATAAGCACAGTATCATTAATAATCATCATAATAATACTAATACCTTGACATGTTGGTCACTAGTAAGAAGCTTCACCTGCTCCTCGGGCTCCTGTGTCTCCACATACCTGTAAAGAGTGTGTGGTTACAGAGCTGTTGTTGCAGAACTTTACTGGAATGAAGATATTTGTGCATTTACCTCATGAATGAGGGTAGGTGTCGGATCCTTTCCACATTTTGTTGGCTCAATGTCTTGGCACACAACAACGCCTCTCGCTTCCGACAGCAAAGCACACTGAGAGGCTGACTATTAAAGTGCTCTAACATGGAGAACTGGAAGACAAAAGGTATATATTTCAGTGCGTGTAGCTTGTATAATATATATATATATCGTAAAATTTTCTGCAAATTTTGCCATTTACCACCACAAAATCAGTCGTTTTTATTATGAAAAACTAGGGGGTTTGATAAACGCATGCATCAATACGCACATACCCAGACAAAAACACAAGAATATTTGAAACATACATGCTTTTACAAATAAAACTAAACATTTACCAGCTTACCTGTAGGCCTTTAACAAAATTTTGGACCGAAAAGTCATGATAGAGAAAGATGCCAACCAGCACCTGTATGACCCTACTGCTGAGCTTGAATGGGAAGTGAGCGTTCAGAATTAACTGTGAAGGAAAACAAATAATTAATCCCAAAGAAGAGTTTGGATTAATGTAAAAACCTCTTGACCTGAATAACAAACCTTGTCAAAAACAGAGGCTAAATGCTGAGTGCAGGAGACAGACTGAAAGACCTCAATGCAGAGCAGAGATGACACAGAGTGGGGAAGCCTGTGCTGAATGGCACTGGGAGATGTGGCAATGCCGAAAACAAAGATGAACGGAAGCTCCTGGATATATCGGCTGTTAATGAAGCAAAGGGATAAAAGATTCTCAGATCATTAACATATACAATTTATTTTTATTCCATTTAAGACAAGGGTCACCAATCACGGCTCCCTGCAGAGTTTAGCTCCAACTTGTCTCAACACACATTTTAAGTATACCTACACTGTAAAAAAAAAAAAACTGTAATATTACAGTTTACGGTATAAAAAAACACGTAAAATAATGGATATTAAATTACAGAAATTTACAGTAAAATAATGAGTATTAAATTACAGAAATTTACAGTAAAATAATGAATATTAAATTACAGAATTTTACCGTTAAATAACGGATATTACAGAAATTTACCGTAAAATAATGGATATTAAATTACAGAAATTTACCGTAAAATAACAGATATTAAATTACAGAAATTTACCGTAAAATAACAGATATTAAATTACAGAAATTTACCGTAAAATAACGGATATTAAATTACAGAAATTTACCGTAAAATAACAGATATTAAATTACAGAAATTTACCGTAAAATAACAGATAATAAATTACGGAAATTTACCGTAAAATAACAAATATTAAATTACGGAAATTTACCGTAAAATAACAGATATTAAATTATGGAAATTTACAGTAAAATAACAGATAATAAATTACGGAAATTTACCGTAAAATGACAGATATTAAATTACAGAAATTTACTGTAAAATAACAGATATTAAATTACAGAAATTTACCGTAAAATAACAGATATTAAATTATAGAAATTTACCGTAAAATAACAGATATTAAATTATAGAAATTTACCATAAAATAACAGATATTCAATTACAGAAATTTACCGTAAAATAACAGATATTAAATTACAGAAATTTACTGTAAAATAACAGATATTAAATTACAGAAATTTACTGTAAAATAACAGATATTAAATTACAGAAATTTACTGTAAAATAACAGATATTAAATTACAGAAATTTACTGTAAAATAACAGATATTAAATTACAGAAATTTACTGTAAAATAACAGATATTCAATTATAGAAATTTACCGTAAAATAACAGATATTCAATTACAGAAATTTACTGTAAAATAACAGATATTAAATTACAGAAATTTACTGTAAAATAACAGATATTAAATTACAGAAATTTACTGTAAAATAACAGATATTAAATTACAGAAATTTACTGTAAAATAACAGATATTCAATTACAGAAATTTACTGTAAAATAACAGATATTAAATTATAGAAATTTACCGTAAAATAACAGATATTAAATTATAGAAATTTACTGTAAAATAACAGATATTCAATTACAGAAATTTACTGTAAAATAACAGATATTCAATTACAGAAATTTACTGTAAAATAACAGATATTAAATTACAGAAATTTACTGTAAAATAACAGATATTAAATTACAGAAATTTACCGTAAAATAACAGATATTAAATTACAGAAATTTACCGTAAAATAACAGATATTCAATTACAGAAATTTACTGTAAAATTACAGATATTAAATTACAGAAATTTACCGTAAAATAACAGATATTAAATTAAGGAAATTTACCGTAAAATAACAGATATTAAATTAAGGAAATTTACCGTAAAATAACAGATATTAAATTACAGAAATTTATCTGAATTGGGTCACATTTAACTGGCAGTGTAAACGGGGCCTTTGACTAGGCAAATCTCACCTGCAGATGTGGATAAAATCCTGTAAGACTTGTGAGTTGAACGCCTCAAAGTCTTTGAAGATCACAACAACAGGCAAACTCTGACGCAAGCCATTGTCATTTTTTTTCTGAGAGCATTTCTGCAAAAGACCAAGTGATAATGATTATTGACAGATGCTCAGCACACCGAAATAAACTAATCAAATGCACAACACACTCTCAATTACTTAACAGAAGCATTTAGACTACTCTATCAGACGTAAATACATGTTATTGCAGTTAAGCATAGTTTATTTTCTAGTCTTCTCTTACCTTGGTAGCAGTCTTATACCACTGACACAGAGCACTAATGGTACACTGAGCCTTTTGAGGCAAAGCTGCATCCTCCTCCTGTTCTTCATCCACTGACACTGCTTTTCCCATCAGCTGCTCTAGAACCTTCTGAATCAAGTGCTTCACAGCTGTTTACAAAAGCATCATGCATAAAGCGGCAAGATTAATATTAAATGTAGTAGAATAATTTCTTGTAAATGCAAATCCTCATTTTGAGCACTGCTAAGTGGATTCTAGAATGCTGCTGCACGTTTTCTCGATACAAATATTTGCATTTTTGCAGCACGTCTTTAAATTACATCAATACCTGGACAGTTTCACACATCACCGCTAGTTAATGCCACTCACTCAATCAGTGCAGTCATTATTTTGAATATTGGTAGTAGCAGCACCATGACTCACATACACATTACCATTTTCACGTTTGTTTGACAGCTTTACACTTACGTCCCATTCACACGGGGTGTCAGCATCAACGCTTCCCATTCACTTTTAATGCGTGACGACAGGCAGGGGCGCCTGCAGGATTTCATTCCAAGGTACGCACAAATCCAGCACCGCCCGCCCCCTTCCGATGGCTGTTCAGTATTCAAACATTAAATAACGAATGCATCAAGTAAAATAAAAACTAATATTTTTTATAATTTAGCAAAATTCTGCTCTTTTTATCTTTGCATTTTTATTATTTTATTTTTGTTAGCTTTAATATTTTATTGTCTTCATAATTAAAGCTATAGACAAAATCCTGCTTGACATTTTAGAAAATATTTTGCGTAGCTACCCAGTATGTATTAAAGATCACTGAGAAGAAAAAAAACACAGAAACATGTTACATGCCAACCTTAAATGTCCAAACTATATTTAACTGAATTGTAAGATTTTTTTTTTAATTGATCATTTTATTTTTATAAAACATTTTATTAATATATTTGAGTAAAAACTAAACCGACATTTAAGAATCCATATTTATTTTATTTATTCATTAATTTGACCTGTTTATTGGTGCATATATAGGCTATAATTTAACTTATACAACAGTACCTTGGACGGCTACAGTGCCACTAAAGCTTTCAAACACAACCCCAACAAAGTAATGAAAGATTAGACTTTCTCCGGTGACGGCCGACGTCTCAACATGCCGTAACCGTCCTTCGAGTGTTATAGCCAGCATTAAATCACAAAACAAGCCGTCTGGCTTGACTGAAGTGCAGTTATTTCCTTGATGTAGCATGCAAGTTTGCACACACAGATGATTGAATATTATTCAGATGATGTCATTACGTTGCTGTGCCGTCAGCCAATCGTTGCATTGCTGATCATGAGGATTGATAGATCTGTCCTTCCCAACACACGCAAAGATCTCAGATTGGCTTATCCAGACATTTCAATCTGATTCGCAAACTTGTTTGAAGAACCAAATTAGCCAGAGATCAGTAATCAAGATTAACAGATCCAGGATCTGCCAAATCATCTTAGATCAGGGGTGTCCAAACTCGGTCCTGGAGTGCCGGTGTCCTGCAAAGTTTAGTTCTAACGTCAATCAGAAAAACCTGGGCTAGCTAATCAAGCCCTTATAGCAGGGGTGTTCACACTCGGTCCTGAAGGGCCGGTGTCCTGGGGTCCGTTCTTCGTACCTCGCTTAAATGATCTAAGATTATTTGGCAGATCAAGGATCATTTAATCTTGATAACTGATCTCTCGCTAATTTGGTTCTTCAAACAAGTTCGCGAATCAGATTAGAATGTCTGAATAAGCTGATCTGAGATCGCTGCGTGTGTTGTGAAGGACAGATCTATCGATCCTCGAAATCATGATCAGCAATGCAACGATTGGCTGACGGCACAGCAGCGTAATGACATCATCTGATTAATATTCAATTATCCATGTGAGCAAAATTACATCAAATTAGCAGTAAACAGCTTGTTAAATGACACGCAATAACCTTCCACATTTGTTGTGAGCTGCAGGCTTTACTCTTTCATGTGTCAAGTGTATTCATCATGTATTTCAATGCATATCAATGTATAAAGTTCCACATTTAGAAAAGATTTTCTTTATAATAGTAGCCATTTTTTAATCGGTGTATAAAGAATAACTGGTTGTTTACAAAAGCATTTTGATATTGGTAAAGGCGTCTGCAACTTTTGTGAAGCATTAAATCACCGGCATATTAACTGTCAAAACATGTTTATGACTGCTGAAATGTATTATTGCTTTTAAAAAAAATCACATATTCTGCATTTCTGTTATACACAATTTGTACTAAAGCGATCTAAAAAGTTCATATCAATAAGTTTTCTCTTTGCACCACCAGGTGGCAGTCTTTGTACTTTCATTTCGAAGGTGCAGATTGCATAAGTTTTATTAATATGTATAACTTTATTTATTTTATTAATGACTATAACTTTATATATATATATAGTAAAAAAAATATGTACCATTTTACCAAGTGTATATAACTACTACTGTAAGAAAATATCAGAATTCGGTACATACTTTCTGTATTATCTTTGCTTGAACTGAGACGATCTAATCCTGTTTATATGAATTGAACCTGCTCCCGATCAGGTTTAAGCTAGCAGAACTGTTGCTATGACAACAACTCTCGGATCAGCTTCGAGGAACGAAACGATCCTGGATCGTGTTAAATCGTCAATATCCAAATCCAGCTAACTGAGTAATCCACGTACGAAGAACGGACCCCTGGAGAATTTAGCTCCAACCCTAATCAAACACACCTGAACCAGCTAATCAAGCTGTTATTAAGTGTACTAGAAACTTTGTGTGTTGAAGCGAGTTGGAGCTAAAGTCAGCAGGACACTGGCCCTTCAGGACCGACTTTGGACACCCCGTCTTATAGGCTTTCTAGAAACATCTTTGCAGGTGTGTTGAAGCAAGTTGGAGCTAAAAGTTGGAAACCTCTGTCTTAGATCATTTAAGCGAGGAACGAAGAATGGACCCCAGCACTGGAGCTTATAGCTGCGTCCCAAATCGCATACTTATGCACTATTCTACGCCATTTCGTAGTATAAATAGTGTGAGTAGAGTGTTCACACTGAAAACTCTAAAAATAATAAGTGCACTTTAATTACCCGGATGATGCCCTCATTCAGCCGCTAAAATGAAGTGTGGAATGATGGACACTTCACGCTCTCAACGACCAAAGGTTTGCTTACGTAGCCGAAGGGGCGGAGCTATCGGACGCACATGTTGGATAACTTTATTTATTTTGGATGGTGAAAGCAAAATTCTCCTACGAGAGTGATTATAGCGCCTCCCGATGGTGAATGCGGTTAAACTCACGGCAGGTATTATTTGATAATTCGGTCGTTTATTTCACTGATTTGGCGACCGTCAAATGTCATCAGGGAAACGGTTTGAATTTCCGCTAAGTAAAAAAACATTAGTGTGCCATTTGGGACGACACTACATACATATACTATCCTGTTGAGTGTGTAAGTGCATAAGTACTAAGGGTGTCACGATCCTCCAAATCCTCGATTCGATTACATTTTCGATTCTAAAGGCATGATTCGATTCGATTTTCGATTATGAATAATTAATTAATGACCAATTCATTATTTGTAGCCTACCGTTTAAACTACCTGACCTGCATGGTCTTTGTTTTATCCATAAACAATACATAAACATACAGTAAATGAATAAAGGCAAGTTACACAGATAATTACCACCTGTCAATCACTTTTTTCTGCGGGACTCGTGAATAGGCAGTGATCTGTGTCGTTATAATGGCGTCGGTAAAAAAGACGCACAACCAACAGGAACCAGCCAACAGTATCTGAGGTGTTCGCTAAAATGAGAAAGTACAAGTGAGTGAAAGATTGAAGCAGTCCTCCGACTGCCAGGACCTGCTGTCTCAAGCTCATATGGCTGTGTGTGCGTCTGTGTGTGTGTGGTCACGTGATGTGCATTTTCAGAGGTAGAGAGGAAGGAGGGCTGCTCAGAAATGCTACACGCCACTGTGGATGTCAAATTGTTGTCGTTCTAAAATGCCATTTAAAAACAAAGACAGTGTAAACCGGGCCTGAGTGTGTACTTTTCGCGAGCGGATTTGCAACGGGGGCGGGTCGCGATGCCGGTGTTGTCTATCGGACGAACGAACCGTACATAATACGTACATAGCAGAGCTTGCAAAACTGTGTTTTTTTTTGTCGACAACACGAACGTTGTCAACATAACTGACTGGAAATCCAAAATACTTCCACACCGGCGACTTCATTGAAAGAGGAGAGGGTTTAAGCTCTGTCGACGGGTCTCCTGCGTCTGCAGTTTAACAAGCACTTCAACAAGCCTGTTTTTTTCCCGCTTGACAAGCCAAGCTGACGTGACATGGGGGCGTGGCAGCATCGACGATTCTATTTTTTGATTCGATGATCGAAATTTGAGCATAAATTTCGATCGATTTCGATTTTCACCCCTAATAAGTACATAGTGCATGAGTGCATAGTGTGCCATTTGGGACGCAGCTTATGTTTGTTTTGCTTTCAGTTTAGCGGTAGTCACAGCAAGGAACTGCCGCCACCTATTTGTTGTAAGTTTCAGTTCTCTGCTGCCTCATTTCCGATCCATTAAACCTTATTTGAGTGATATATTGTGTTATATTTCATTATCAGGGACAAAACGATTTCCGTATCGCAAGATAACCTGTGATTCCCACCCCTTATGAACATTATAGAACTACACATTATCATTGTATTATATGCACAGTGCAGCCCACTTACAGAAGATTTGAAAATCTGCAATTATAAGGTACAAACACATCCTTAAATGCAGATCAGGCATTCTGTACCACTGACAGGATTTCAGTCAGATTGAATAGTTTTCTCGGGTTGTATGCATACCTGCACATTCCTTGGCATGAACAGATACCACAAATGGAGTGACCGAATCCTGAAGGAGATTACACAGACTGCGAAATGTCATGGCATGATCTGGAACATTTACCCCTGGAAGACAATAACAAGTTTTTAAAAAGACTAGTTATAAAGACACCATTGTGTATAAAATAAGTCTCAGGATGTAAAATGCAAACTATGTTTCACAGCTGCTTCTCATTTTAAAATGAATCACAGATCTGCACCTAAAAAATCTATATTTCAGAAAATCTCAAAATCGAACTCATGCCTTACCTAGCATTAGGGCAGCTGTGGGGATTTCACTTGTTCTCTGCCTCCAGACATCAGATGAGGAGCCCAGCTCGTGCTTTTTAATGAACTCAACAAGACTGTCGAGCACCTTTTTATTCAGCTGATTTTGTATTTCCTGTAATACATACATGATGTATGAGCAAATGAATAAAGAAAAGAACTGAAAGGCTTGCTAAAATTTATTTAGCCAGACAAACAAAATAAGGAAACTCACAACAGTTTACTAAAGTAAATTATAAAGTATACTACACTATTTACTATTGCTTATCAGTTCACTATATTTAAAACAAGATGTCGTAGCACTCATTACCAAATCGTTTTTTTGTTTTTGTGATAAAATTTTTATTGAACAGTTGAAAATAATATTGTATATAGTTATAGACAAGGATACCAACCAACTATGTTTCTTATTATTACCCAACCCCACCCACCCCTGGCGAAAATAATAATAAATAATCCGCTTGTTAATTGTGACGTCACACGAAGCGGCTTCCGAGTCCAAGCGCTCTGTTCAACTGAATGGGGAGACTCATGAAATAGTAACAATAAACGTTTACAAAGCGATTTAATACTTTCGAAAAATCACGATCGCAGTATATATGTCCATGCCCAATATCCGATGGCCAGAAAGTGATTATTTTTTTATAAACTGTTAAATTTTTGGTATTTGTTATGCAGCAAGCCCACAGATTGTTGTGTACACTATGATTCTACATAAAATTAACTTTAATGTGTGATAGGAATAAAACGTGATCATAAACAAATGATTTCTCCACTCAAATGAACGACCCGGAAAGGGTAATACATACGTCACAAACACGTCACCACTTAACAAAAAGGAAATAAATCAGGGCCAAAAACTAAACGAGGGAATAATAATAATAGTTTAAAAAAAGGTAGAATACATAAATAAATAAATACGTAAACAAATAAATTAACCTCTGCATTTAACTTCTTACAAAAACACTTTGAATAAAGGTAGAAACATTGGACTTTTACACAGAGGTTAAATGAAATGCAAAGAAAAAAAAAAAAATCACAGCAGCATAGCTTTTTTTTTTTTTTGTAATTCTACTTTTTTATTGTTCAACAGCCCAGAACAAGGAACACACTTTACCCTACACATACATATGATACATGTTACATATTCAGCCTCGTACACCAAGAAAATTCAACAAAGAATAACAATGTACAGCAAACATATATGGAAATGAAGGTTGTGGTACCTTTGAATGTACATACTCATTTATCCTAATTTTAAATGTTGCCAAAGATTATCCCAATTTCTATGTACTTCTCCCTCCATGTTCAGTCTCCCCAGCATACACTCATATGATGCAATTTCAATCATCCCATTAATCCACTCCTTCATCTCTGCCATTGTGGCCGGCATAGCTTTTATCTTAGTTATTGCACATATCCATGAAGTAATAGTTTTTGTAGAAGCGCCATGCATCCTTGCCGCAGACAGTACCATATTTGCGATGTCCAAGAACATATACATCAAATTGTCGTAAATGCTAATTAAGGTAAAATTGCTGATAGATAGATAGATAGATAGATAGATAGATAGATAGATAGATAGATAGATAGATAGATAGATAGATAGATAGATAGATAGATAGATAGATAGATGGACAGACAGTAAGACAGACAGACAGACAACTTGATAGATAGACAGACAGACAGATAGACAACTTGATAGACAGACAGACAGACAGACAGACAACTTGATAGATAGATAGATAGATAGATAGATAGATAGATAGATAGATAGATAGATAGATAGATAGATAGATAGATAGATAGACAGACAGTAAGACAGACAGACAGACAACTTGATAGATAGACAGACAGACAGATAGACAACTTGATAGACAGACAGACAGACAACTTGATAGATAGATAGATAGATAGATAGATAGATAGATAGATAGATAGATAGATAGATAGATAGATAGATAGATAGATAGATGGACAGACAGTAAGACAGACAGACAGACAACTTGATAGATAGACAGACAGACAGATAGACAACTTGATAGACAGACAGACAGACAGACAACTTGATAGATAGATAGATAGATAGATAGATAGATAGATAGATAGATAGATAGATAGATAGATAGATAGATAGAACTGTAGTTCAAAAACACACTATTTACTACAGTATTTTTTTCCATGTGGCAAACATACATACCTCAGTGCTTGTCTGAACCGTCTCCCATAACTTCTGGCAGATCCTAAATCGATCCCTGCCGCTGTCGTCGTCAGCCTCCACTAAATATTCGTCTACATGTAATGAATAAAAATAGTGATCGTTGAAAGAAGTACGTGTGTATGGAAGTGAAGACGTTGATATTTGTAATAATGACAATCATTACTTACCAAGACCTACATGTCGCTTTCTCTTTTTAGAGGCTGACTTAAAAACAAAACATCCCTGAAATACATATAACGATCTGTAAGTCTGGACGCGTGTCAAGTTTAATAAGTTATCATGCATTTATTGCAGACAGCGCTCATTTACCTTTGACACTGATGAAGTCGTGAGTGTTTCGTTCATTTCTTTTCTTAAAAAAACATATAATTTGACAAACTTTCAGTAAACCATGCGTTTCAGTTACCGCTTTTTCGTCTTCTTCTTTGTAAGTCGGCAAACCAACAAGTGCCTATACTGCCATCTAGCAACTAGCGTCGATGTCAAGGGGAAAATGATCCATTAATAACAACATTAACCTTACAAATAATCAATCTTTCAATCTAATCAGCCCCCTGTCTTTAAGATATCTAAATAGTATGTAAAATATGTCTTTTTTTTGAGTAAGATTTGATTAATTCCTATATGTGGGGCGTAACGGTGGCGCAGTGGGTAGCACGATCGCCTCACACCAAGAAGGTTGCTGGTTCGAGCCTCAGCTGGGTCATTTCTGTGTGGATTTTGCATGTTCTTCCCGTGTTCGTGTGGGTTTCCTCCAGGTGTACCTGATTTCCCTCACAGTCTAAAGATATGCGCTATAGGTGAATATAATAAACGAAATTGGCCATAGTGTTTAAGTCTGTGGGTGTTTCCCAGTACTAGGCTGCATGTGAATATCAAAAGCATACATTTTGAAGCGCATATGTGTACTTTATCAAGCATACAACTCGAATAAACTACTTTAGATACGAATATTAGGGGTTTGAGTCTATGCAGTATTTTCATTCATTCATTCATTCATTTTCTTGTCAACTTAGTTATTAATATTATTACCTCTCATGTCGATCCAGGGTCTGGGTCAGGGTTGAAGTGTCTGAGTCAATAAATCTTGTAACAGGTGTGCATCATGGCTCAGTTCTCAGACTGCTTGTCTTTTTTATCTACATGGCAGCATCACTAGCATCACTGTTTTTCAGAAACATGACTTTACATAGATTGGAGTAGCTGAACACATAATAATTGGTGCTATGCAGAGGGAGCGTATAGCTCTTAACATGAAATGTCACACCCCCACAGTACATGGCTCGGGCATATAACCACTTGAGTCACATGCATCTTTTCCCCTCAAGTGTTTTCTTGTGTCAATCTCTGTTGAAAAAAGGCACTGTGCACTGAAATGGATAAATGGGCCAGAGTTAGTTTAATTGTTAAAGTGTAAAAGTCCAGGTTTTTAGCACACTCCTCATTGATAAGACAGACATGTTATAGCGGTTCAGCTGCAGCTTTTCTTTCAAGTTTTGAAGTTGACAGATTTGACTGACATAAAGAATCATATTAAGACAATGTCTGATACAAAATAGGATTGAAGTTGCAGAAGCTACTACTAGCCTACTTGTACTGTAACTTGTAGGTTTAATTCCCCTAGTAGCAAAGAATTCTGGCCCAGATTTGGCATAAAGCTGGCACAGCAGGCATTCATCCGGCACTGGCATACAGCATGTGGGCCAAACATGGCCCGGGTTTGGCAGAGGTGGCACCGTCTTTAAGGCGGCACACAAGATTTGGGCCAGATGAAAAACGTAGTATTTGGCCCAGATTTAAAAATTTGATAAGTGGGCCATGTGAGTTTGGCCAGTCTTGACCCACATTTAAAATACACTAAAATCATTTTTGAGTAAAGAAAAAAAATTCTACCAATCAGGTCACTTTGAGAAAAAGCGTGCCCATAGTGTGCCTAAAGCGCATCACTCCATGGATTTATCAATTTAATTGCAATCGTGACACACCAACCTATCTGGCCCAGTTCAGGCCCAGTTATGAGTTATTAACTTGGCTGAGACTCGGCCCAGATATGGTCCGTGTTTGGCCCTTGTCTGGAAGCCAGATTTGGTCCAGTCATGTACCGTAATTCACTGCGGCATGTGGGCCAAGCAAAACCTGAATGTGTGGGCCACAGTTGGGCCAGAGAAATTTTGCTATGTGGGTCGTGTAATGTTTTCAAAAAATGATTATCCAAAGCTACAGAAAGGATACCAACACACAACAGTGAAATGCTGCCATTGTTATATCATCAGTTCTACAGTATGTTCTTATCTTGCTGACAATTCTTCTTTGGCAGAGCTAAAAACTTACCTTGGCAAGGGAAGATTTGATTCTTGTTATTCTTCCCACCCGAGTCTCAACACATATAGCAGGGTTCATTTGAGTTGAATTTGGGTTTGATTATACTTTTTATATACACATTCATTTACTCTTTGCCAAGTACTTTTCTTTTTTTAACATGCAAACACGAGTTTTGATCATTTTCCTATTTAAAGATTGACTCTTTTTGTAGTTATGTGTACGAAAACTTGAGCAAAGGAGGTCAAGGTGCTCCAGAATTGGCCTGCCCAGTCACCAGAGATTAGCATTATTGAGCATGTCTTGGGTAAGATGAAGGAAGAGGCATTGAAGATGAATCCAAAGATTCTTGATGAACTCTGGGAGTCCTGCAAGAAGGCTTTCTTTGCCATTCCAGATGACTTTATTAATAAGTGATTTGAGTCATTGCAGAGATGTATAAATGCAGTCCTCTTAGCTCATGGGAGTCACACACAATATTAAATCTTTTTCCACTGCACCATGATTTTTTATTCTATACCAGGCCTGTAGCCAGGGGGGGTTTCGGGTGGTTCGGAAGACCGCTAACTGACAAACGTCCAGAATTTGTCCCATACATGAGCTCATTTTGTCTTATTTTGACTGCTGTGCCAACATAAAAAGTAAAAATAACCCATCGAAGAAGACTTTAAGACTAAGCGGAATCCTGATGTGAAGTGTCCAACATCCAGCTGTGCAAGAAAACATCGGACATAAGCGAAGTCATCTTTCTTTACTGTATTGTTTTTAAATAGGGAAAACATTTGACAAGTAACTTTTATTCTAAATCCTGGACCTTATTCTTTAAAAAGACATGACCAATAAAAAAGTGTGAAGCACCAGAAGCGGCCCATATTAAAATCAATTTAAATACTCCTTTGGCTATTGTTATTATCCATGAATTTTCAAATGTACTTTTTTTGTTTACAAGAGAGGCTAGAACAAATGTGAAACTCTAAATTATTACTATAATGTTTTCTTTTTTTATTATTTAAATGGCCAAATTCTGACTGAGGAAAGTTGAATGTGCTGGCCAGGTTGTTATTTGCCTAATAAATTGCAATAAGCTACAGTTTTTAATTTAAAACTTTTTTTCTAATGATATATGATATAATAAATTTTAAGAGGAGGAGAAGCACTTTAGCAACGAGACCAACAGCTTGTAAGTACATTTAGACTTGTTTTCAGTTGTTGTGTATGGTTTGAGGACACTTAGACTTGTTTGCAGTTTGTGTAAGGTTGTAGGACATTTAAACTTGTTTTCAGCTCTGTGTATGGTACTAGAAAAGTTTACCCACTGTTTCCTTGGTTACTATAAGAGCTTGTGTGTTGAGCGTGGACGGTTTCGCGTCCCCCGCCGCAGTTTCGGGTGTAAAGACTATATATTGAGCACGCTAGGTTTAGTTAGCAAGAGAAGCACTTTAGCAATGAGACCAACAGAATAGCAGTCTCTTCAGATGCTTCAGAACGCAGCAGCATGAGTGGTCTTTAAAAGAGCACATGTCACTCCGCTGCTCATCCGTTTGCACTGGCTGCCAGTTGCTGCTCGCATCAAATTCCAAGCTCTGATGTTTGCCTACAAAGCGACTTCTGGCTTTGCTCCTTATCTGCTCTCACTGCTGCAGATTTATGTGCCCTCCAGAAACTTGCGTTCTGTGAATGAACATCGCTTCATGGTTCCATCCCAAAGAGGGAAGAAATCATTTTCTTGAACTCTCGCGTTCAATCTGCCCAGTTGGTGGAATGAACTCCCGAACTGCATCAGAACGGCAGAGTCACTCGCTGTCTTCAAGAAACGACTAAAAACTCAACTATTTAGTCTCCACTTCCCTTCCTAATCTGCAATTGCCTCTCTGGCGATACCACTAACTGTACTCAAAAAAGAAAAAAAATTCTAATGCTTTCCTTCTTAGGGCCCTATCATACACCCGGCGCAGTGTGGCGCAAGGCGTGGCGCAGTAGTCTTTTGGTAGTTTCAGCTTGGCGCAAGAGTGGTTTTGAGGCGTTGCGCTACGCTCTTTAAATAGCAAATGCATTAGCGCTCATTTGTGCGGCCATAGGCGTTCTGGTCTAAAAAGGAAGGTGTTCTGAGGCGGACCGCTGGCGCGTTGCTATTTTGAGAAACTATAATAGATTTTTCATTAGACCAAAACTAACCCGGTCTAAACTCCAGCGCAGAGTTGCGCCTCGCTTACGCACTGCTTAATACACACAAGAGAGCAATAGGCAAATATCTTTACATATGAAAAAATGTAAATATTAAGGATATATAAAGGATATAATAAGAATAGATATAGGATATAAATATAAAGGATTAAAATATTACAAAACATATTATTTTCTAGCCTACATAAATATGAAAAATCACTGCTTTTATGTCTTCTTCATCTCGGGAGGCTTTTTCAGTTCATTCATAACAATTTGCTTTTGTATAATGTTATTATTATTAGCAGTATTATTTAATATATCCATATTTATATTTGTTTTATTAAAAACAAGCTTAGATTTGCCCACCTATCAGGTTTTAGACCATATGGGGCACAGCATGTGTTTTAGGATATAACTCAGGTTTTTGAGCACATTTTGTTATTATTATTCATTTATTCGTTTGCTGGAAATTAGAACTGAATTTAGAAATAGTTTTGAAACGAATATTTGCGCTTAACAAACAAAAGTATTTATTTATAGACTAATTGATGTCTGTGCGTAAAGGTTTCCCTATCCAAGAGTGAAAGTGAAAGTAGATCCATTATCTCTCATTCTCAAGCAGTAGATGCTCTGTTTAACAGTTTTCTGTTAAAAACTGTGACCTGTTAACTGTTTGCTTGTGAAATGCTCATTTTTTCCACTTAGACTTACTTTGCGTCCTGTAAATAGCGAATGCGCTCTTGGCGCGCCACAGCTGACTCTTAAAGGGAATGGGAGATGAGACTCTAATTGGTTTATTCTCAAAACACACCTATAACTCATTAAGAAAATAAACTCAACCCTTTTAGACCATGCGCCACGGAGCAAGGCAGATTTCCCGTCCTTAAATTAGCAAAAACGCGTCCTGACACGCCCTGAAAGCGTTTGCGCTCTGCGCATGGACCGTCAAAATAGAGCCCTTAGACTTTACACACCTGAAACTTGCCTGCAGCACTTATTCATTGTTGCTCTTATAGTTGTGTAAATTGCTTCCTTGTCCTCATTTGTAAGTCACTTTGGATAAAAGTGTCTGCTAAATGACTAAATGTCTAAATGTAAATAAATTTGTATTTTAAAAATAAATATTTGTTATGTTCCTCTAAAATATTTAGGAAATATTTTGGTACTTCAAAAAGTGTGGTTATAATGACCATCTGACAAGATAATTCTGCCAAAATATCAACACAATCTCACGGCAATTCTTAACTTTTTGATTTAGTGGCTAATTCGTATGAATTCGTACGATCTAATTCGTACAATTTAGTACGATTTGCTTGTCCCCCAATGACGGTTGGGGTTAGGGGTGGGGTCAGGTGCCACGCCTCCTTTTTAAAATCGTACCATTTCGTACGACTGAACTCGTACGAATTCGTACGAATTAGCCACTAAACTGGCAAAACGTAAAATACTTACGTTTTCTCGTGAGATCAGGCTGTAATATGACATTCTTGCCAGATTTTGATTATGTTAAAAATTGTTAACGTAACGTAATTGGTTTGAATACGGTAACCTCGGCCCATCTTGAAATCAGGCGGCCGTCGCATATTGGTCCAAATGCTTAACATTTATTATTATTACTATTATTATTATTATTATTATTATCATCATCATCATAATATCACATCTAGCAAGAGATAAAAGCTGCCTCCACGTAAAAACAATACATTAAAAAAAAAAAAAAACTGACCGGCCCACATTTAAAAATTGGTCCGGCCCTTCTGGCATTTGCCAGAATTGCCAGATGGCCAGTCCGCCCCTGGAGCCTGATAAAAATGCTCCTTTTAGAGGAAATTTTCAGACGGCATATAGAGGTTTTTGCATCTGAACTCTTCAAATACAGTCAAGCACACCTGTTCACAATCAAGAAATCACTTAAATAGGACCTGCCTGACAAAGTGAAGTAAACCAATAGATCCTCGAAAGCTTCAAGAGCAACTAAGAATAAAAAATAATGGAGATCTATCAGTCTGGAAAAGGTTATAAAGCCATTTATAAAGCTTTGGGACTTCAGCGAACACATGCAGATGTTACATTAATGAAATGTACAGTAGATGAGACAGATGACGCTTTTTATTTCAGTAAGTTTTTCTATTACATGATGATTGTTTATGGCATCATCCCAAATTCTTAAATATATACAGTCTCAGGTGCAACCCCGTTACATTTAGGTGCGTCACTTTCATTAAGTAATAAAAAAGAAAGTGAGATGATGCCGTAGAGCTGCTAACAAGGAATATAATATAGCCTATATAATAAAAACCATTGTCAATGTGATCATTGCCTACATGTTTCCATTAGTTCTTGGTCAGCTTCAGTAGCCTTTGAATGTCAGGTTCAATATTGATCGTTTGAAACTTCTTACTGTATCTTTTGAAGGGCTCGCCTTCTGGCCCAATTAAAAACTTTTCAAAATTCCACGAAATATCATTTCGACTGACTGGATTCCAGACTAGATATTTAGGGTCTTGAATTAAAGTCACAGGGTCATCGTCTGGATAAGGGAGCTTGTCTTTTAAGTAGGAAAAGACAGGATGCGCATCACTCCCGTTTACAACGCACTTCTGAAAAATAGTGAACGAAGGCTTATACCCTTCACCTGGACGAACATACTTTAAGGAATTAAGAATTTCTCCATCAGAGCAGTTCTCCTGGAAAACAACAAGAACAAAGTAGAGAACATTAAATATTATATTTAAAAATATAAAGCCCTATACACTAACACCGAAAATGTGACCCTGGACCACAAATCCAGTCCTTGCAACAGCAGAAATACATTGTGAGGGTCAAAATGTCTCATTTTTATTATAATCCAAAAATCATTAGAGTTTTAAATAGATTGTTCACCCCAAAATTAAAAATGACTCGCTATTTACTCATCCTTGAGTGGTTCCAAACCTTTATGAGTTTCAATATTCTGAAACTTTTGACTTCCATATTAGGAAAAGCAAATACCATGAAACTCAAAGGTTCCAACACTTTCCAAAATATCTTCTTTTGTGTTTGACAAAACCCTTAAACTCAAACTGGTTTGAAACAAGTCATGTTGTCATGAGTAAATGATGACAGAGTAAATTTTTTTCAATGAACTATTCCTTTAAGTAAATATTGTTCCATGATTATACCTTGTACATTTCTTACTGTAAATCAAATATTAAAACATAAATTCTTTGAGTAGTCATATGCATTGCTAAGTATTTAACATTGATTTTGACATGAAAGTTCCTAACTGTCGCTATCCCATACTTATTTTTTATTTTTTTTTGCAGCGGATGGCCTTCCAGTCTTAAACCGGTACTTATCTTAAAAAATAATAAAAAAATATGAATATATCATCTATAACTTTTAAGTGTGAAAGACTTTCAAATAACAGATTTTGAAATAGTTGGATCTCAGCCAAATATTACGGCAGTCAACCTTTGATGTGAAACAAAGATCCTGTCCTAAGAAAGAATGGTTGTACAATAGTTATCCATAGTTATAGGACAGCTTTGATGAAGCAAAGCAAAGCACATTACAGTCTGCAGCAAACAATTTTTACAGTGTGCTTTTAATATTGTTCAGTCTCGTCTTAAGGATCTTAAATTGGTTATAAATGTAGACAAATCTAAATTAACGATTTTCACAAATTCTGCACAAACTCCTGTGTTAAGCTTGGGTTTTCTATTGAAATGCATCCTGCTATTCTCTTAAAGGTCGTAAACATTTGGTGTCTGCATCATTTTTACCATTTATGGACTATGGACATGTTTTATATATGAATGCTTCAACCAAATGTCTTCAGCCTTTAAACTCCGTCAATCCCAGCACTCTGAGGTTTGTTACAGGCTGTCAGAGACTTACTCACCATTGTCAATTTTAGGCCAAAGCTGAGTGGTTTTCTCTGTATGTAAGAAGGTACACTCACTGGATGACTCTGGTCTATAAAGCTCTTCCGGGACTGGTGCCTTTATACCCAAGTTCCCTTCTTCATAAGTCAAAAAGCCAGTATGCCCTATACGTTCAAGTGAATCTTATCATTTGACTGTTCCCTGGGTTCGGACTGAAATAGTGAAACAAGCCTTTAGTCATGCAACCCCCTCGTCCTTGAATACTCTTCAGTCTAAACTCAAAACAAAACTCTAAACTCAGAACAACTAATCTGTATTTTTATATAATAATATTTATAATATTTATAAATAAATATATATATATATGTATAAATAAATATATATATATATATATATATATATATATATATATATATATATATATATATATATATATATATATATATATATATATAAATATATATATATATATATATATATATATATATATATATATATATATATACATACATACATATATATATATATATAAATATATATAAATATATATATATATATATATATATATATATATATATATATATATATATATATATATATATATATATAAATAAATAAATAAATACATATATATATATATATATATGCAAAGAGTTTTAATGAAAAAGACTCTAAATGTCATCTCAAATTTTCTTGTTCAGGAACACTTCCCAAAAGACATTATTTGAACGGCATCTACACTTATGTTAGTCTGTTTTTCAAAATCCCGAGGTGTCCATAATCCTAGACCAGGCCGCATCCTGAGCAGATGCTATGGCGGTCGTTGAGAGCATGAGACTGAATGACAGACGAGTCTCCGCATTGATCCCGTGGGCCAGCCTGAACACCCACCGGTGACCTACTCCCACCTACAGCTTCTCCACGATGGATGTCCAGAGTTTTCCAGCCTCCAGCACCTAGACTGCAGCTCTGCACAGGAAGTTTGGCCAGAGGAGAGATGGTCGTGCCCAACTGAAGCACTGGCTTGCTTGGTATGGGACTGCGCATCGCTGGATTTGCTCTAAAGTGTTTGGACTTTCAGCCATGAAAATTAAACCACTCTGAACTGAACTTCAACTCTGAAGACTGGACTGACAGTTTCAATTTACTTAATAACTTCTATCTTAAGCTGCTTTGACACAACCTACATTGTAAAAGCACTATAGAAACAAAGATGAATTGAATTGAATTCTGACATGAGCATTTTCCTTAGGGTCCTATGTATGGGTTCAGTAAGTCCACTTTTATGGCAACAAATTGGTTCTTTTTATTGCATTTAAAGTAAAACAACTGCACATAAACATAGGAGGCAGAGAAAAATGCTCATTTCAGATGACACTTAGAGATTTCCATTTTAACTCTTTATATTTATTCAGCTTTCAGATGCCTAAATCTCAATTTCCAAATAACTGATTGGGTTATTGGTCCAGAGTCACAAAAAGTGGGTAAAAATTCCTAATTTACAAACCTGGTATCCAAACTGGTTGCAGGGAAAGCCCAGGACTACAAGCCGATGAGGATATCTGCTCTGGAGCTCATTAAGCTGCGTGTAGTCCTGGGTGGTCGTCCCTCACAGCGAGGCCACATTCTCAATTAGCACCACTCTTCCCCGGTAAATATTAAAGTCTATGGTGTCCCCTTCCAGAGTAGTTGCGTGCAGATCATAAAAAGTCTTCGCTATGAACGTCATGGTTCAGTCTCGCTGTCCTCATCACAATGACAGTCAGCGTTTTTTTCCCCCTACTATACTGTTGAGAACGCAAGTCACATGACGTCATTTATAATGCAAGTCAGACATCTTAGATAGCTGATACTTCAACTTGTTAAACCGAGAGCAGTCTGAAAGACAATGAAGCAAACTTTTTACTTATTGCATGAACTGTCTGATACAGACTGTATAATACAAAGAATTTCTAAGAAAAAAAAAGATATATAAAAACTAACTACACTATTGAGCACCATGGAAATTGTAGAAAGCGTATCAGTTTCAAGGCCATGTTTTATTAAGCATACTTCTGTCTCCATTACCTTGAATGTTATAAAAAATGGATGATTGCAAGGGTAATAATCTTCAGAGCTCATGTGCTAAATCACTCATTTGTTAATACAGAAAAGCTTTCATTCTTTAATTTCTTTCGTGTAGAAAAATTACAGCATTACCACTCACAGTATTTATAATTTAAGGCTGATATTTTAGCTTTTTGTAATGGTGTATGACTGTATTATTCAATTGTCTTAATTGCAGTTTTTAAATGAAGTGGAAATCGACGTTCAACCCTGCTGAAAAATCCAGCTTAAACCAGCCTAGGCTGGTTGGCTGGTTTAAGCTGGACTACCAGGCTGGTTCTAGAGGGGTTTTGGCCACTTCCAGGCTGGTTTCCAGCCATTTCCAGCCTGGTCTTAGCTGGTCAGGTTGGGAGATGACCAGCTAAAACCAGCTTGACCAGCCTAGCCAAGCTGGGAGTCCAGCCAAAACCAGCTATATCCAGCTTAAACCAGGCTGGCTGGTCAAGCTGGTTTTAGCTGGATTTGGCTGGTCATTTTCCAGCTAAGACCAGGCTGGAAACTAGCCTGGAAATGGCCAAAACCCCTCTAAAACCAGGCTGGTCAACCAGCTAAAACCAGCCAACCAGCCTAGGCTGGTTTAAGCTAGATTTTTCAGCAGGGTCTGAGGAAAAATCACATGAAAAATCTTTTACATGCAAAATCTATTACATTTTCTAGCTGGAAAGCACAGACTGTTTCTCAATATGCGTTCTTCCCTTTCTAAATGCTACCTCCTGTGACCAGTCTACCCTGAAAATTGTGATGTTGGTGTATGGTCGTATGGCATAATCCACGTTCATCTCGATTTGATTGCTGTGTTGCTGTGCTTGAAGTTTTCTTCACTTTTGATTCTCTCTGTTCTAGATAGTCTTGAATCAGACCAGTTCGAATGTACACACTCTATGTTTTTTGGGAAGTTGAATTTGGATAACCAAGTTAGATCCGTCTGACAACTTGTTGTTTGTGTCTTTGGTGTGACTACAGCAGAATTCGACTTATTCAGTTCAAAGGCAGGGAATTCTTCAACTATTTTACCAGCTTCAAGATAACTCATCTTCCTTGTATGTTTAATTTTTTTTATTTTTTTCTCCTTTTTTTTTGTATATATATATTTTTTTTGTATTTTTGTCTTGTAAGGCTTGAAGCTTACGCTGCTATTCTGAACCAATAATCGGAAACAGGAAGCAGTTGAAGGATGGCGTGTTTAAATCCATTATTTATCTGACTCCATTGTAATTAATCTGACTCCATTAAAGTTGTTATCATCATTGATAAAGAGAAAGAATCTCTACGTCTTAAAGCAGGCAAAGTTGTTTATTAAGTTACATGTTTAAATATACAAACAT
The DNA here is from genome assembly GCF_049306965.1 of Danio rerio. NCBI lineage: Eukaryota > Metazoa > Chordata > Actinopteri > Cypriniformes > Danionidae > Danio > Danio rerio. The sequence continues at coordinate 55,420,914 of NC_133192.1, forward strand.
TAGAATGAAACAAACTAACATACTGTATAAAGAAATTAGCTGTAACGTATGCACTGCTGAGCAACTAAGACAGTGAAACTGCCTTTGTTAGCATATGAGGCTACGCACCAGTGTGCGGGAGATGCAGAGTAAAAGCCATTCTCCCCGATCAACAGTTACCTTTCCCTATTATACCCTGAGCAAAGCATTGTCAAACATAAGTGAAAACCAACCCCCAAAACCAGCTGAACGTGAGAACAAAGTTGAAGAGATGAAGTGGGGGAGAAGTACATTAACATACTCTCCTCAGGCCATGACCCAACAATAGTAAATATATTGTAGATTGAAACACAATTAATCGATGTCTCTGTTGATTTCATCACTACAACACTGAAGTCATAAACTGTCAAATGACACCAAACATGACAAAGTTATCTGAAAGAAGAACACGAGCAGATGAATTGTGTATGGTGAAGAGCACATGGTTACTGTAAGCAAATGGCAGAGATGTGTATCGGAGCTGTGAGGAACTCTGCCTCACCAGGAGGACCCATCCCATGCTTGGAATGTCTCAGTAGTCCTTCATTAGCATAGAAGGAAATATATATCATATTTTCTCAGCTTACAGTCTAGATGGGACAATTTTTTGATGAAGCTGCATGATCTCCAAGGCAGTTTTTACATTTAGAGCGTATTGTGCCGTTCATTTCATGCAGCTGGGACGCAAACCAGCGAACTTCGTGCTGTGAAGCAATTATGCGGCGCCCCATAGATAAATACACAAGATATCACATACGAACCCCGAGCATGCATCAGTACTGTCGCCATATTTGTACAGTGCTCCCAGGACAAATATCATTCAGCCGCACTAGTCAAGACCAAAACCATTATGAGGATGCATTTTGTTGTGTCCCTAGCTGCTTGCACTCTCGGCAGACGCACTTTTTTCATTCATTTATTTATTTGACCATAACCTCACTCTTTTTATTCATTGTTTTGCCACAGCTCCGCTCTTTTAAAATGTATTTTCTCGCAGCCCTGTGAGCAAAACGCAGCCTGCAGGTTATTGATGACGTAGCAGTCGACCACAAACAGCAGCACTTTAGTAAATATAAGAATTTGAATAAAAATATAAATAATATTTCACCTGCTCAATGAAAATCAGATGATTCACGTTGATAAATCTGACATGAACACAATTGACATGACGTAAACCATCAATTAAATGTATAGTGTCATTTTGGTTGAGTGGTCAGCATGTTGCATTATGACGCCACAGACCCGAGTTCGAACCTCACCTCAGTAATTCCCCCCCCCCTCATTTTTAGTGTTAAGACATATAATACTGTTTGGCTTACTTATGTAGGTGTATACATTTTAATTTTAGTGTGACCACGGTAACAAAGGACTGGATATCTATAAAGAATTTTGCACAGAATATATATTCAGATATTGCAGGAAAGGACATTGTGATGTTTTAAAGCAGGGGTCACTAATCTCGGTCCTGAGGGCCGGTGTCCTTCAGATTTTAGCTCCAACCCTAATCAAACACACCTGCAAGCTAATCAAGCTCTCACTGGGTATACTTGAAACATCCAGGCAGGTGTGTTAAGGCAAGTTGGAGCTAAACCCTGCAGGAACACCGGCCCTTCAGGACCAGGATTGGTGACCCCTGTTTTAAAGAACAGTGTTGGAAAATTAGCAACTACAAAATTTATGAAAAACATTTGAAGTTCTAAAGCAGCTGTTTTCTTGAAAAAGACGTGATCGTATAATTAGAAACTGAATTGGAAATGACGTTATTTTAATTTAGTCAGTCATGACCTGAGGTGGGCCGGTCTAAGGCTTGAAACTCCAGGTCTGACAACAAGTAACATTATTGATGATTACAGTCACTTACTGCGTTAGCCAAAAGGCAAAGCAGCACCAACTTGCACTAAATTCCTGGCTTATGTTAGCATTGGCAGTGGCGCAGTAGGTAGTGCTGTCGCCTCACAGCAAGAAGGTCGCTGGTTCGAACCTCAGCTCAATTGACGTTTCTGTGTGGAGTTTGCATGTTCTCCCTGCCTCCGAGTGGGTTTCCTCCAGGTGCTCCGGTTTCCACCACAGTCCCCACAGGTGAATTGGGTAGGCTAAATTGTCCGTAGTGTATAAGTGTGTGTGTGTGAATGTGTGTGTGTGGATGTTTCCCAGAGATGGGTTGCGTCTGGAAGGGCATCCACTGCGTAAAAACTTGCTGGATAAGTTGGCGGTTCATTCCGCTGTTGCGACCCCGGATTAATAAAGGGACTAAGCCGACAAGAAAATGAACGAATGAGTGAATGAATCTACACATGCCCGTCCAGAATTTGTCCTTTTAATTATTTTATGTAATTTAACATTATATAATATTTTTTATATAATTAATATAACATATTAATATTTAATATATATTGTAATAAAGAGTCATTTTAAATAACTCTGGCCAGTAATTCGAATCCCATTGACAGTAGTAAAAGTCTTCTTTCACTACTGTTTTGTTTTTAAACAGAGAACGCAAAACATTTTACAGGTAACTTTATTCTAAACCTTTGACCTTATTTCCGAATTAAAAATGTGCAATGTAAAGGTGTGAAGCACCAGAAGCGACCAAATTAAATTAATTTGAATATTGTTTGGCTGTTGTTGATATCCAGGAATTTTCAAATGTACTTTTTTTTTTACCAAAGAGGCTAGAAAAATTCTGAAGAATTCATGATTATTGTTTTAATATTATTATATTATTTTTATTAATTCATTTTTTTTGAATGAACCGCTTATTATTATTGTTGTTATTATTATTATTATTATTATGTTTTAATTATTATTTTTTATTAAAATGGCCAAATTGTGACTGAGGAGAGTTGAATATGCTGGCCAGTTTGTTTTTTGTTTAATAAATGACAGTAGGCTGCATTTTTTTTTCCTAATGATATATGATCTAATAAATTTGTATTTTAAAAATTAGACTTGTTTTAATTTCTTTATTGCACATTTACAGTACATCAAAAAGTGTGGTTATGATGACATCTGACTAGCTATTCCAGCAAAAAAAAGTACTGCTTAAAATGTCACTAAAACGCAGTATTTAAATCTCAGGAAAAACCAGGCTGGCTATGGGCCTGCTACATCATACGTCTTAATCTCAATTCCTGGAGGGCAGCAGCTCTACACAGTTTTGCTCCAACCCTAATCAAACACAGCTGATCCAAATAATCGAGATGTTCCAAAGAGTCATGAACACACCGTCTTTAGTTAGGAATTCCTAACAATCCTGTCTCAGAGGTCTACAGAAAACTCCTGAAACTGGAAATGTGGAAAAAGTGAAGCGCTGTGAATACTTTCCGGATGCACTGTATCTATATTTTCATTATGCAGCACAATTAAACTATGACTGCAATATGTAGTCAATTTATTTTCAATGATGTTTAATTTACTTATCTATAACCTGGACAGGCACAAATCGGTCAGATTTTGTTAAGACAATTTATAATCATAGTAACAGTACAATTGTACTTTGAAAAAAAAAATATGGATCAACAGGAGGACAGTTTCTTCCCGTTTCATCACAAATGGATTTATTAGAAAATTTTTTCAAATGTAACAGATCAATAGTGTAAAAAATTATGACATTAGGACAATTATGGACATCTCTTCTATTGCAACATTAACAATGATCTCAGATCCGAGAGGAAGACAGAGCTCTTCAGTATAATGGAGGGAATCCTGCAGGGACCATCATATCTGTACTCTAAAACAAGAAAATGAAATAGATTTGTGAATTCAATACAACTGTATTAAAAGAGGTATCTTATGGACAAAATGGGTTTCGTTTAATGATACAGATTTTTACCAACCCCAACAAAATGGCCTCTTTTAAAAAAGTCCAATGACCTCTCCACTCTCAGTATCCAGATCAATGTCATAGAAGCATGGACGAGTAGGAAGACCAGGAATAGTCGGCATCTGCATTTATATTTAATTAAAAAAAAAAGCAAAGTAGAGAGCAAAAATTGAATGCATTTTGAACAAATCACATTAAGCATGTTTTCACAGAATTAGGCATGGGATGATAACCATTTTCAAGGTATATCGCAGTTTGGAAAAGTCAAGGTTTTAATACCATTTTTAAGGTTTTAATACCATTCCTATTCCTAAGGTACGTGTACTATTTTTATTTACTTTGTTTGTTTTGTTTTTTAGGACAACAGAATTTCTAGTACAGGGGTGTCAAACTCAATTCCTGGAGGGCCGAAGCCCTGCACAGTTTAGTTCCAACCCTGCTCCAACACACTTACCTGTAGGTTTCAAACAAGCCTGAAGGACTCAATTAGTTTGATCAGGTGTGTTTAATTAGGGTTGGAACTAAACTGTGCAGAGCTGCGGCCCTTTTGGAACTGAGTTTGACACCTGTGCTCTAGTAGATAAAAAAATTCAAAGATGCCCATTTAAATTATAAAGATATCTGTGTTTTTGAACCAAATGAAGACAGTGTTTTAATTAACTAAAACTTCACAGTATTTTAATTAAACAACTATTATTATCTAAAACGCTTGGGGCCTGGAACATTTTTACAAGGATCCCTCATAATTATAATACTGACAAATCACAGAATTATATTTATGAGGGACTCCTTGCGAAAAGGCCCCAAAAGTTTAGAGAAATTGCAGATAAATATGTGAACGCTCGTATTACGCTACTTACAGTGCCAACAAGCGGGTAGAGGAATCCTGCCCCAACACTAGCACGAATGTCACGAATGGGAAGAACGAATCCAGTAGGAACGCCTTTCTTTTCAGCATCGTGTGAGAGAGACAGATGAGTTTTGGCCATACATATGGGCAGATCCGCAAAACCCTTGTGGGAGACAAAAACAGTTTGTTAAACATTACGCTTACTTCATGCTACAGTATGTTATAAGAGATCATTTTCCCCAAAATACTCTCAACCCCTGAGTCCTACAATATGTCCACCATCCAATCATGGTCATCAGCAATTGTTTGTTTGTGTTTAGCGCATGCCAGCTTTAATGGCTCATTTCTTTTTCGTACAATCATAGAATTTCAGTTTACATTTAGTCCTAATATAGTTCCTTCCAGAATAATCTCAGATATATTTGTAAAGGTATACACAGTATTTATGTACATGTGCACACGCCATTAGTATGACATACATTAGGGGTGTAACAGATTACGGTTGATCAGGCCCGGATTGGCTAATCGAGAGAACCGGGAGAATTTGCGGTGGGCCGATCTGTTTTTTGGCCGTTAGGGCCGGTGTCCCTACCTGCTTTCCCTCTCAGCAGTCACACTTTTTTCATTCATTTATATATTTGACCATAGCCTCACTCTTTTTATTCATTATTTTGCCACAGCTCCGCTCTTTTTATTTATTTTCTCGCAGCCCAATGAGCAAACAGCAGCCAGCAGGTTAATGATGATGTAACTATCAATCCACCCCAAACAGCGGCACCTTAGTGAATATTAATTAACATTAATGAATATTACACCTGCTCAATGAAAATCAGATGACTCACTACATTAATAAATCTGACATAACTTGATCAGAAAATCTAAAAAGGGGAGAAAAAGATTGTACATCAATAGCAGCAGATAACCGTGTAATACTTATTGGGTAACACTTTACAATAAGGTTCATTAGTTTATGCATTTACTAACATGAACTAATCATGAACAACACATGTACAGCATTTATTAATCATAATTGAACATTTACTAATGCATTATTAACATTCAAGTCCATGCTTGTTAACATTAGTTAATGCACCATGAGATAACATGAACTAACAATGAACTACTGTATTTTCATTAACTAACGTTAACTAATATGAACAAATACAGTGGTAAATGCATTGTTCATTGTTTGATTGTTTGTTCATGTTAGTAAATGCATTAATTAACATTAACTAATGAACATTATTGTAAAGTGTGACCACTTATTGTTTATCCCGAACACTACATTTTAACAGTGCCATCTTGGTCTGGTGGTTAGCACATTGCATTACGACGCCGGTGATCCGAGTTCAAACCTCCCCAGAGTAATTTTTTTTTTATTCTTAGTGTTAAGACATATAATACTGTTTGGGTTACTTATGTAGGGGTACATTTATTTATTTTTTTTTGTGTGACGACTGTTACAAAGGACTGCATATCTATAAAGAATAATTGTTCTCATATTTCATATTTACGAAACACATTTGAAGTTATAAAGCAGCTGTGTCCTTGAAAAGACGTGTTAGTGTCATTAGAAACTGAATTGGAAATGACGTTATTTTAATATAGTCAGTCGTCGACTGAGGTGGGCCGGTCTAAGGCTTGAAACTCCAGAGTCCCACTGCGGCCATGTGGTTGATCACAACCCACAGTTCGGAACGCACTTGAAATTTTTTTTCTTGTGAATAAATCCTAAATTTGTTATGAGCGCAGAGAGATTGTTTTTCCGCGTCATTCATATCACTTTTTGTCATCCCTGTAAAATATAATTACGAAAGCAGTTATGGAGACGCCTAAGTGCTTTCTTAGATTCTTATATAGATGTTTTCTGTCACTAGTTGTTTAACCTTGCAGTTAGTCATTTAATCAGATCTAAGAACCAGACAGAACTCTTTATATATTGCATTCTCAGATCTGATTGGCTGATTGACTATTCTGCAATATCAGCACTCGTACAGCCTTTTCACCCTTGTATATTACTACGCCCACATGAGCAGAAGACTAAGCTCACTATAGTTTGACAAATATTGCAGCTGTTGGACAACATCATCTACTTTTGAGGCTTTTTATATTTTTAGACTGCAACTACAAAGTTTATTTATAAGGATAGTGCCGTTTTCAAAATATGACTACGGAGATTCAGCGTGTTGCCGGCTATCTAATGGTTGATGTTCCTCCACAAGATGGCGACAGAGACTGCATAAGACCTTACGAGACAAAAACTCAGCATAAATTTCAAACTACAGCTGATCAAATCATTATAGAACAGGTAAGTGACATAAGTCGATCTCTCTGTTTTGTATGTTGTAGTGCTGTATTTATACCATAGTAATCTGCTAGTGTTTGCTTTGTTTTGGCTTTAAGGTTAATTACTGTGATTTTTTGATTGCAACAGAGAAATACTGGGAAAATCTTTGTAGACTGATGGCATTTCAAGGCATTCAGCCTTATAAACTTAAAATGTGAGCAAAATCACCTGTTTTGTCATCATTTTAGACATTACGCAAGAGAATCATACAAACACTAGCTCTGTAGTGACGTTGGTGAATTAGCAACTTTTTCTGCTGTAGATGTGAATGAGTGGCGGAAGAAAGTAGTTCCTCATACAAACGTGTTTCATCACTGGTAAGACACTTGGCCTGCGTCCTTGAGTCAATGTACGTCTCCCACCAGTGCCAATATACTGTAGCGTGATCTGAACGATGAGATTTGTGATCCACTACACCACAAATATACATAGATTTATCTACTAACTGAGCATCTATTTATTGCAACAAAATCAGACATTCTCTCTGAAACAATTCAGAAATATATTTCCTCCATTTTCCCAGGTTCCAAGATAAGAAAAAGCATACTGCAGATATAAATTATATTACGGTTTTACTATTTATTTAACACTGTATTTGATTTAACAGTGTTAAAAACTGCTTTAAAAGAAGAAACTGAATAAAAAATAAAAGTTTCGTACAGAATTAAAGTCTTTTGGTCCTCATTCCCGCAAATAAGAGCTGCTTTTCATACCTGTTTGGTGTACCGCTCCACTTTTTGTTGGGCCTCTGGGAGAAGTTCAATGTCATCTGCACCATAGATCTTCTGCGCAATGATTCTGATCTTGTCTGCTATTGGTAACTGTAAGACAAGAGTAAAGTTCAGTACTCCTCCCCTGTATCATTTTATTTTATTAACTACATTTTGAAACCAACTAGCTTTGTTTTCTTTCTATGTACGCATTACTTGGGTTGTTACTGACATCTGGTGAAATTTTTAAGTGAACAGGACCTGTTTTCTGAGAAACATTATGCTTTCAATTCCTATTTTCCCTGCTGTGTATTTTCTGATTGTTATTTTTACACTAAGATTGCTTCACATAAAATTGATTTATGAATAAAAGTATCACATTTACATTTAGAAATGAGGTTAGCATCAATTTCTGAAGCCCTTCAGCAGGAGTGTCCTGTCTAAGCAATAACAGGGGGGAGTTTTGTAGAGACATTCAAATTAGAGATCTGCGCGGGACTAAATTTTGAATCCCGCTCCCGCCAGGTTTTAGCCCGAACCCGACCGCTCCCGCCTATATTAAGCATTTGTTGTCCCGCTGCCCGCCCCGCCCCATTTTCTACCCACCATGCCCGATCGTGCTAAAGAGCGGGGTGGAAAAGAAAATATGGACTACCAGGCAAAGTTGCTAAACAGACTCAATTATGAATGCAAGTTTTAATGCAACAGTACTAACATTCTGCTTTATTTTTACCTGAACATCATAGAGAAATTGGAAGCTGTTGGGCAGGTCTGCAGCTCTTTGAACAGCTCGAGCCAGATCTACAGCACCAGCGCCACCATCAGCCCAGTGAGAGCAGGGCACGGCATCAAACGCTCCTGCCTCTTTGGCCATCTTGCAGATCAGATTTAGCTCAGCCTGTGTGTCTGTCCTGCACAAGATGGCAAGATTCAGTTTGAATGGCAGATCAGCAATACAAAACCTTCATTTACAGGGTCTAGCACAAAACAGAAAATGCTGTAAAGAGGCGTGGACAAAATTTTAGTGCCCTTAAATTTGGTCAAGGCTAGTTTTAGTAGTTTCCCTTCAGTTGAACCAAAATATTGGATTTTCATTAAATGTTTTGATTAATCATTATTTTTTTTTCGAATTCCAAGACATTTTGGTGACCACTGTGGGTTTTCTTTCTTCAAATGGAAGGGTACCAACAAATTTGTCCACATCTATAGTTTAATAGTCTTATCATTTTAGATAGATAACAGCATGTTTGCCTCTCAGTTGTTTACAATAGCTGTTTTCCGTCTGAGTTCCATCTGAGTTCATTTGTTGAATTTAAAGAGCACCTAGGTTACCCCTTTTTTCAGATTTAATATAAGTCTTTTGTTTCTCTAGATTGTGTATATGAAGTTTCAGCTCAAAACACCCATCAAATTTTTCATTATACCTTTTACAAGATCCTGTTTTATACACATTTCCAGCAGGGGGTGGTTTTGTTGTACTGCACCTTTAAGGCGAGTTCTGCCCACCTACTGTTTCTACGTGCCTTCCCGTGTGCTTTAGGGCTCTATTTTGACGGTCCATGCGCAGAGCGAAAAACGCAGGGCGCAAACGCTTTCAGGGCATGTCAGAACGCGTTTTTTCTAATTTAAGGACGGGGAAATCTGCTTTGCGCCGTGGCGCATGGTCTAAAAGGGTTGAGTTTATTTTCTTAATGAGTTATAGGTGTGTTTTGAGAATAAACCAATCAGAGTCTCATCTCCCATTCCCTTTAAGAGCCAGCTGCATCACGCCAAGAGCGCATTCGCTATTTACAGGACGCAAAGTAAGTCTAAGTGGAAAAACTGAACATTTCACAAGCAAACAGTTCACAGTTTAACAGAAAACTGTTAAACAGAGCATCTACTGCGTGAGAATGAGAGATAATGGATCTACTTTCACTTTCGCTCTTAGATAGGGAAACCTTTACACACAGACATCAAATAGTCTATAAATAATTAATTTTGTTTTTTAAGCGCAAATATTCGTTTCAAAACTATTTCTAAATTCAGTTCTAATTTCCAGCAAACGAATAAATGAACAATAATAATAACAAAATGTGTTATATCCTAAAACACATGCTGTGCCCCATATGGTCTAAAACCTGACAGGTGGGCAAATCTAAGCTTGTTTTTAATAAAACAAATGTAAATATAGATATAATAAATAATACTGCTAATAATAATAACATTATACAAAAGCAAATTGTTATGAATGAACTGAAAAAGCCTCCCGAGATGAAGAAGACATAAAAGCAGTGATTTTTCATATTTATGTAGGCTAGAAAATATGTTTTGTAATATTTTAATCCTTTATATTTATATTCTATATCTATTCTTATTATATCCTATATATATCCTTAATATTTACATTTTTTCATATGTAAAGATATTTGCCTATTGCTCTCTTGTGTGTATTAAGCAGTGTGTAAGCGAGGCGCAACTCTGCGCTGGAGTTTAAACCGGGTTTGTTTTGGTCTAATGTTAAATCTATTATAGTTTCTCAAAATAGCAACGCGCCAGCGGTCCGCCTCAGAACGCCTTCCTTTTTAGACCAGAACGCCTATGGGCGCACAAATGAGCGCTAATGCATTTGCTATTTAAACAAGCGCAACACCTCAAAACCACTCTTGTGCCAAGCTGAAACTACCAAAAGACTACTGCGCCACGCCTTGCGCCACACTGCGCCGGGTGTATGATAGGGCCCTTAATCTCCTCTTTCGGCTGCGTCAGACAACAGACAGACTGAAAGGAAGAAGGTCTCACGTAGCGTTTGTGAGAAATACTACAGAAAGAACTAATCTTTACTAATAAGAATTTGTTGTGGAGTTGCATTGATGAGTCACACACAATATCGTTACAAAGTTTGCGCGCGCAAACACACACACATACAGAGATCCACATGCACACCACAGCTGACACACACACACACACACACACACACACACACACACACACAAACACACATACAGAGATACACACGCACACCACAGCTGACACACACACACACTTACACACACACGCACGCACGCAGGCACGCAGGCAGGCAGGCAGACAGACAGAGCGCATTAAGCACTGTTTTTGCACTCAAATGTGACAGGATACAGGCTAACCGCCACTGCTGTGTGGATATCTATTATGCTAATGTACAAAATAAACCTGATTTAACTTCCACAAACCGGGATTGAAGCGTCTTTTATAATTGTTCTGACACGCGGCTGTGCTGATGAAGTAAAGCTGAAGTAAAACGCTGTAATTAATTACACACATACTCTGTTTTAAAACACTTTAAACATGTGAAACTTACTCTTAAATCACATATGATGATGATTGCTGATCCTAGCGAACAGAACAGACCTTTTATTCCCAGTTGCTTTGCGTATGTCTGCCTGGTCTTGTTGACATGATTATACACGTGACTACCGGGACATGTTAATGCGCGCAGCTGTCAATCAATTCGGTGGGCGGGGGGACCGCACTCCTACGTAAAGTCGGTCTGAAAACCGCTCTAATTGGTCCACTGTTTTTATGTTGTTAAATTGGAAAAAAAAAAGGACTGGGTGTGTTTATATCACCCCAATATGATGGTCTATACACTATATATACACATATGTTTGTCCAAATAGCTTGAAAAGTAGATTTTTCACCATAGGTGCCCTTTAAGTAATATTGCGTCTACATGCCAACTAATTCTCATCAGATTATAAGTAGACTGTTGGATTGAGGTTAGGGTTAGTGTACATGTAATTGCAAAGTTTCTTATAGTCAGTTAAATGTCTGTTTAGAAGCAGTATCAGCAGATATTTAGCAGTCTACTAATACTCAAATGGACCATCATAATAAAGTGTTACCCTATCTGAATACACCACTCAAATGTATGAATGAAATTGCAATATTGCAGAAAACATTTATGAATAAAGCACAGTTTCCATCCAATGAATTGAAGGAAACAAAATCCCCACTTGCTGATAACCTGGCAGCAGATAATAAAAAGAAAATGGAATTTTCTGGAGTAGGAGAGGCCACTGTGGGCTTTTTTATTATAAAATAAACTAGTTGCACTTCAGAAGATGAAGACAAATGTAATAAAAGCAGCCATAACTATTTGGGAGTGCAGACAGTCTCAAGAGAGTTCTGGGAGGTGATAATGTTGAACCACTGTGATGCCTGACTTTGGCTAAAGCATTTAAAAATGACCAATTTGCATATAAATTGTATTCCAATATATCGTGTACCACTGAAAATATAGGAACTCATTGGCACCATCTTGTGCATCTAGCCAATTCTATACTGCTGTAACCAACTCATTGCACTTGAAATTTCAAAAAGCCCTAAAAACCCATGCATATGGTCAACTATCACACACTGTATGTTTAATTATTAGATGGAATCTTACTTGAAAGCATTGACAGCAACCACTACTGGAACTCCAAAAAGCTTAGCATTCTCCACTTGTTTCCTCATGTTAGCACATCCAGCTTCCAGCAGAGTCAAGTTCTGTAAAGGTTCAATGTACTTTCATGAACGCCACAACATATTTTGGGGTTTGAAGAGGTTTTAGCAATCAACAAAGTTCTAGTGATACTTTAAGGGATAAAGTACATCCAGGAGGTTGTTATTGCAGATTACTACACTGATTTCCCTAATACTCAACTGTGAAAATACTAGATATAACAGTTCTAGACGGCTGGCACCTTTTTGTGACTGAATAAAATGTAGGTTAGTGTATGCTCCATTCAGACGCTTTTGATTCTCTCAGCTTTGTCTTTGACTTAAGAATTAATCAACTATTACAGCTCAGACAACGTTCCATGTCTAAAGTTTACATTTTGTTAAAAGTAGCCATGTAATAAGCGGGATAAAGTACATCCAGCTGGTTATTTTCACAGACAGACAAGCTTATCTGCTTTATTCTGCGAAAACAACATCTTATATGAATGTGACAATTGTGAATGTGTAATTCTTTTATTAAACAGAGCTGACAGAAACAAAAAATGGTTCAATGGAGCGGTTGTTATTTATGATGTAACACATGGGAATGCTGTGACTGAACAATCAGAATCAAACATTACAGAGAGCCACGTAACCACTGAAACTAATATCACAGGTTAATCTAGGTACTTGATCTTGATCGTTAGTTAGTCTATTCCTAAATAATTTATATTTATTACACAAATATCTTGAATACTTGATTCTGTTTGGTCAGTCACAACATTCCATGTTAGGTTATTCATAGATAACAACCTCAAACCAATAACGCAGACTCATCTGGGTACTTTGAATCATCTCAACTGTCGGTGAACACATTTACATCAATATTCTTGTCTGTCACGGCACAATTTCTGACAGTTTGGTGCCATCACGTGAATCAATAATACAAAGATTAGTGTATGCTCCATTCAGCCTTTTTAGCTTCTGTCAACTTTGTCTTTTTTTAAAACACGATTAAACTAGTTTGGCTTAGAACCAGGTCGTGTGACTAATTTTAAAGTGCCATGACAAGTATGTAAAAAAAAATAGGATAAAAGTACATCAAGGGGATTGTTTTAGCAAAAAAAAAGCCTTCAGTCTTATGCAACACATAAGCCAGGCTTAATTCTGTGATAACAACTGCCTGGATGTGCTTTATCCCTTATACTCTTATCTGTCAGTTCACTGATCTAGACCAGGTGTGGGCAAACTTGATCCTGGAAGGCCGGTGTCCTGCATAGTTTAGCTCCAACCCTATTCAAACAGACCTCCCTATAGAGTTCAAGTGATCTTGAAGACACTGATTAGTTTGTTCAGGTGTGTTTGACTAGTGTTGGAACAAAACTCTGCAGGGACACCGACCCTCGAGGATCAAGTCTGCCCATACCTGATCTAGACTGTTTGCCGCCATATTGTGACAATAATAAAGAATGTTAGTGAAGGCTGCATTCAGCCATTTTTTTCTGCAAACTTTACGTTTAATGAACGAGTCGGTAAATAAATTGAACTGCAAATAAATTAGAAAATAAATAAATGTTTTTTAATCGTTTACTTTTATGTGAAGTAGCCATATAAGTGGAATAATGTACATCTAGGCAGTTGTTTTTACAGGATAAGCCCTTCCATCCATCCATCCATCTATCCATCTATCGTAAACAAATAACGATTGAACTGATGAGACACAATAACTTGGTGTTCATCAGCAATTCAGTTCATTATAGACCATTGTTTGACCTAAAATAAATCTAGCAACTCAAAATCACCTGCTTAAATCCTTGCAAACACTGCCTAAAGTTCAAAGTGGATTTCAAAAGACGGATATGTAAATGATTATACAGTACCTCTTCAATATATTCTTTTGGCAGAGGGGTGCCTGCAGTAACCTATAGAAAAGACACAATGAAATGCACGTTAACATCAACTCCATAAGCATTCACCATTATATTCTCCATTAAATCAACTCCTTCTTCCACTACACAGGAGTTATTATCAGACCCACCGTCGGACCACCTCCATGCATCTTAAGTGCTCGGACTGTAGCAACCAACACCACAACATGAGGCTTGAGACCAGAGTAGCGACACTTGATGTTGAAAAATTTCTCCATTCCAATATCTGCTCCAAACCCAGCTTCTGTGACTGTCAGAAAACAAACAAACAAGGGTAAACCCAAACGGATGGGATCCATGACAAACAAACAGACAATACATTTTGATAATAAAAAAAAGTATCAGCAACCTCTTGTTCACATGGACTTTATTTCAGAGTTGATGTACTTCCATCGGAAAGCGAATATAGAGTAGGGAAATACTGGTAAGTGGAGTGTGATTAAGAATATTGTGGCTTAAGTTAACTGACATCAACAGAGAAAAATGCGGGAGCAAATAATCAGATTTTGATTGAAGAGTACCAAAACATCAGTTATTCAGTGGATTAACTTCACATGGATTTTAACTGCACAGTACGTACTTTTTGCCACTAGAGGGCTTGTATTCAAAACAAACAAAGTCGTAGTTTGATGGTCTTCTTCATTATATCCTACGGGACGACTGCAAAAATCCTATTCATGGATGAGCTAAAGTATTTAACATTTATTATTATATTAGTATGAAGCAGATTACGGATGAAAGCCATGAAAGCAAATAAGAGCGCTGAAGCAATTGCAGATAAGAGAATAGCGTGACATGGAACAAAAGCAGCATAGCTTTCATTATGCCGCTGTTATAATGCAGTTCTGTGCTATGATGTCATTAGCGTGTCCACACAGAACACGATCCAGCTCACTAAACTAATTGTTTATTTCTCTTGTTCGAAAACCTTTGGGATAATAAAAGTACATAGGTCAGCAAAAATACATACATCTTATGTATATATATATATATATATATATATATATATATTGTGCCTCGAAAATACAGCAATTGTTGACGTGTACTTTCTTATATTAATATCTTTTTAATCCTTTACTCCATTCTCACATTCAGAGTGTTTTATAATAAATAAAATTAAAATAATTTTTTTTATTTGTTTGTTTTAACCTATACCTTTTTTACCTAACCCATTTCAGTTTCAACATTTGTCAATTATATATGTTCTTCACTTAACAAATCAATTAAAATGATGCCAATGACTATAACAGAAAGTTAGCGATAATCTGTAAAACTTACCCACAAATCCCTGAGGTCCAACTAGTTTCAAAGCAATTTTATCAGCCAAGATTGAGGAGTTTCCATGTGCAATGTTGGCGAAAGGCCCAGCATGAACAAACACAGGGTTTCCCTAAACAATTGTGCAGACAAAGGCTTAAGACATCAGAGAAAGATTGGACACGAAATAAGCAACTAGTCAAGCAGAGACAAGAGTTGGGAAGCAAGTTTTCATAACTGGTCCATTACCAATGATGCTTGTTTACATCATTGAAGAACATATTTACCTTGGTTTGTGGAAATTACCTCGTGTTTTTTTTTTTATTTCATTTTTTTTTTTTTTTTTTTGCAAACAGTGGACAATTAAGCTGAAAAAAAAAAAAAAAACATTTAATTTTAAACGGTTTAAAATGCAACTTACAAATGTAAGTTTTGACTGCAACTATTTTAATTTTTGTTTTAAATATTCCAAGCTCAGTTATGAGTTGTGTCGTGAACTTGTTATAGGCTGTCTGGACTCTGTATAGCTGGGTGGTTTTCGGTTTTGTTCTCCCCCTGCTCTTTAGCGGGATCAGGCGTGGTGGGTAGAAAACAGGGCAGGTCTGGCAGCGGGACAACAAATGCTTAATATAAGCGGGAGCGTTCGGGTTCGGGCTAAAACCTGGCGGGTGCGGCTGAGAGCGGGATTCAAAATTTAGTCCGGCGCAAATCTCTACCATGGTGTCCAGCAGTGTTCTGTTCCATCTGTAGGCACTGCTCAGTCTGAAGCGGTGTTCACATGCTATAAAACCCTCAATATCAATAGTTTGTTGCTGCACCGACCAAAGCAGCAAAGCACACCATTGACTGGCTTGCATATGCACCATGATCAAAACAGTTACATTTTCCACTCAGTGGATATTATGCTGATGTGCAAGTTATGCTTGCTATGTGTCCACTAGAGGGCACTGGAGTTTTTTTGTTTTTTGTTCTATGTGAACCCAATGACCAATCAGTGGTGTTTAAGTACATGCTAAAATGTAAGGAAGAGATGGACGTTTTTTAAATTTCAGTACAAATTGGTAACACAATTCCAGTATTATGACTGCACTAATATTTATCCAGGCATGTACTGCACACGATCACCAGCATAGTTTGCTCAAATACGCTGATAGGACATTTCTATGTAGTTTACTTTCTGCTGCTTGTAAAATCACTACTGTGTTGGCATGGCAACACTAGTAAAATGACACCTCGACTCATTCAGTGTCAATAAGATGTGGTTGTTTCATTTTAAAAAGTATTTCAAAATTACTTTATTTAGTAAAATAATGCAAAATTACTACAAAGCATTCTGGTTTTGGTGTTCAGTCAAGTGCCCCTGCTAAAAAATCCAGCTTAAACCAGCCTAGGCTGGTTGGCTGGTTTTAGCTGGTCGACCAGGCTGGTTTTAGAGGAGTTTTGGCCATTTCCAGGCTGGTTTCCAGCCATTTCCAGCCTTCTTAGCTGGTCAGGCTGGGAGATGACCAGCTAAAACCAGCTTGACCAGCCTAGCCAAGGTGGGAGTCTTGCAAAAACCAGCTATATCCAGCTTAAACCAGGCTGGCCAAGCCGGTTTTAGCTGGATTTGGCTGGTCATTTTCCAGCCTGACCAGCTAAGACCAGGCTGAAAATGGCTGTAAACCAGCCTGGAAATGGCCAAAACCCCTCTAAAACCAGCCTGGTCAACCAGCCTAGGCTGGTTTAAGCTGGATTTTTCAGCAGGGGCTTCTTGATTTTTTGTCTTCAGGCCAGAATTAAACAATTTTTTAAACCCTTTAATCTGGGAAAATTTGGTTATTTAAGTTATGAGGCCTTCAAGGCCTTTATATGCCCAGATGAACTTAAATTAACTTAAATACACACACAAGCCTGTACAACAACACTCACCTCCAGAGTCTGCATGAGGTTTGGCTTGATAGCATCTCGCATGAGGACTGTCAGAGCTCCACACACTCCCTAAAACAAACAAAACTTCCAGAATAAGAGCAGGCTGAAACGTGACATTTCTTTAGATAAAGTAAACCAAAACGCCAGCATACCAAGTCCTCTGTGGTGACAGGTTGACCGCTGCGACTGGTGGCAACTACCATTTTGGCTAGCCTCTGTTTCATGTCCTCCAGGCTGGTAGTGAGAGCCAAAACTGCCATAATCTCACTGGCAACAGTGATGTCAAACTGGGCCTGCAACACAATACCAGTAAAACACTCAGGTACTGCCTACTGTCTTCTGACAGAATAGGTAAACATGCTTTCCCTGCTGAAAAATCCAGCTTAAACCAGCCTAGGCTGGTTGGCTGATTTTAGCTGGTTGAACAGCCTGGCTTTAGAGGGGTTTTGGCCATTTCCAGGCTGGTTTCCAGCCATTTCCAGCCTGGTCTTAACTGGTCAGGCTGGGAGATGACCAGCTAATACCAGCTTGACCAGCCTAGCCAAGCGAGGATATGTTTTTTTGCTGCTAAGCAGAAACCCCAGAAATGATTTTTGTGAACCGTTACACCCCTAATATATATATTACATAATATATACACACACACAGACACACACATATATACATACACACACACACACACACACACACACACACACATATATATATATATACATATATACACACACACACATATATATATATATACATATATATACATATATATATATATATATATATATATATATATATATATATAAATATATACACACACACACACATATACACACACACACACACATATATATATATATATATATATATATATATATATATATTTATATAAATATATAAATATATATATATATATATATATATATATAAATATATACATATATATATATATATATATATATATATATATATATATATATAAATATATACATATATATATATATATATATATATATATATATATATATATATATATATATATATATATATATAAATATATACACACACACACACACACACACACACACACACACACACATATATATATATATATATATATATATTTATATATATATATATATATTTATATATTTATATATATATATATATATATATATATATATATATATATATATATATATATATATATATATATATATATATATATATATATATATATATATATATATATATATATAAATATACACACACACACACACACACACACACACACACACACACACACACATATATATATATATATAGGTACATGTTGGACAATGTGCCTGGAAAATTTTGCTTGTATACACGAGTTATACTCACAGTCCTGGTGAAGCCCTTCTCAGTAGGAGACTGGCCAATCGTGATTTTCCTAAGAAAACGATCATTTGTGTCCAGCACTGCGAAAGAAAAAAGGATAAAAAATAAAGAAACACACACTATTTATACATTTATAATAAGTTCATAGATAAATGAAGAAGTCCCAAGTGATGTTTAAGAGATTTTTTTCATCACTTATTTAAATATAAATCAAACACAATAGTTTTAATAACTTTATCCTTTTAAAGACAATACATAATATTTTTCATAATATTATTTTGTAGGATACCATAATTCAGATTAAAGTGAAATTCAAAGACATAACTAGGTTAATTGGGTTATTTAGGAAAGTTCAGTTGATAACTCAAGTCATTGTACAACAGTTGTTTTTTTCTGTAGCATTTGTATTCATTTCTAAAGGGTGCTAAATACATTGACATTAAAAATTGCTTTAAAGTAACGAGGCTTAAAAACTGTAGTAAATACTGTGGAAAATGTCTGTGCCTTGTTAAACATCACTTGGGAAAAAAGAATCAAAATTTCACAGAATGGCTAATAATTATCCAGGGTAATTTCTCACATCCAGGAGAGTTACGGTGTGGAAAAGCCCCAAAGAAGTGTACCACCCAGACATTTGCATGCAAACAGTGAAGCATGGGGGTGTATCAGGGATGGTTTGGGCTGCAATATCATGACATTCCCTAGGCCCAATACTTGTGCTAGATGGTTGCATCACTGCCAAGGACTACCGAACCATTCTGGAGGACCATGTGTATCCGATTGTTCAAACATTGTATCCTGAATGCGGAGCCGTGAATCAGGATGACAATGCACCAATACACACAGCAAGACTGGTGACAGAGTGGTTTGATGAACATGAAAGTGAAGTTGAACATATACCATGACCTGCACAGTCTCCAGATCTAATTATTATTAAGCCCTGTTTTGGAGGAGCGAGTAATAAAATGTTTCTCCTCCAGCATCATGTAATAACCTGGCCACTGTTCTGCAAGAAACCCCTCTGGCCACCGTGCAGGACTGGTATCTGTCATTACCAAGACATATTGATGCTGTATTACATTATAAACAGAGGTGGTACACCAGGGGCTCTGCAGATTTTAGCTCCAACCCCAATTAGACACCTGGGCTAGCTAATTAAGCTCTTACAAGGCTTTCTAGAAACCTCCTTGCAGGAGGTGTTGTGGAAAGTTAGAGCTAAAATCTCTTAGAGAATCCCTGCCCTACACTATACTAATGAACTATCATGGTCTAAAAGCAGGCGTTTCAGTTTCAT
Organism: Danio rerio; assembly: GCF_049306965.1. NCBI lineage: Eukaryota > Metazoa > Chordata > Actinopteri > Cypriniformes > Danionidae > Danio > Danio rerio. The sequence continues at coordinate 55,440,869 of NC_133192.1, forward strand.
TCTCCAAGAACTGCATGTATGTATATTGTAATGATTGATGGGTCAAATGACATTAATCATGTGAGACACAAAAAATCACTGATGTATTCTGATATTCCTATGCGTAAAAGTACAACTCTTAATGATGAAGTGAAACGTAAGAGAAAGGAAAGGCATCTCCGGCAGAGGGCGTGGCGAGCAAACAAATCAGCTGGACGAACTCTCTGTGAACCCCTTGCTACTTCAGATGACCCTCTTGCTAGTAGTCGAACTCTGAATGAACTCCCAACTTGTACTTTTGCTGAACTCTCTACCGAGTTCACGCACCTGAATTTGAGTGCATAACTATATAGCACATTATAAATCAAGGCTTATATTAAAATGCCTAAATGTTGATTTATATAATACAATGTACTCTTGATGACTATATATCTGTCTTTTTACTGTTCAAGTGATTTCGCATGCTCCTTGAATGTATGATTTAAGTAGTTTGTGCACCTGTGTTTAGGGTTGATTTATGAATACTGTCACTGAGACACTGAGTATAAAAGCTGACATGTACTCTTCAGCTTTGCGCTTCCCGACTTCTGTTCATTGAGGTTGGTTGCCCTTTGTCTCTAACAGGAGACAAAGTAAGGATTTTTGTTTTCTGTTGTCTTTTGTTTGTTCTACTTTTTCACTGGATTTTATTTTATTAATAAAAGTGTATTTTATTAATTTTCTTCACTGGAGTGGACATTGACTTCATTTTCCAGAACCCATCTAAGTTACCCTGTGTGGTAAAGTATGCTCTAATTTATTCTTTTGCAAAATACATTCTTTAAAGACGATCCTTTAACTAAACTCTTGCTAAGAAATATAGCTAAGGGAGGATCCTGATCTTAACTTTGTTTAATTAGGGTGATTAAATAAAGGGAAATCAGCACAATATATAGATATACTCAATCAAGAGTGTTCTGGTTTGTTGAGGTGAGCTTAGCTATATTTAGCTTCTCAATAGCATAAGATAGGGCTGCATGATAAATCAAACAAATATTGCACTCATGATTGTCAGGGAAACACAGTTGTGTGATCAGTAGTAAACCTTCTCCAAAGGCACTCTCATGAGTTGCATAGAAACACCAAAAATGCCCCAAAGAAACACCGGAAATCTCTATAGTAGTTGATGAACAGATTTAACATGAATAATAAACAAGCTGGAGTGCTGCACAAATACACATGACAATAGTTTTGTTGTGCAGCCCTAGCAAAAGTCATGAGAAGACTTAAAGGTGCAGTAGGTGATCTTCCACAATGCTAACAGCTTAGCATACATCTCTGAATCACAGTGGCTGCGTCCGAAACCGCCTACTACTCAGTAGGTACTGCATTTGAATGTAAACGTACTACTCGGCCGTTAGAAAAGTATGTTCTATACAGTATGAATGTGAAAAGTATGAATGGAATTCAGACGTACCACATCTGCCATTTTGTCATGGTCACGCGACCTACCTGCATCATTTGTGTCGCTTCACTCCAATTCATGAATTCGCTCGCGGGGCATCATGGGATAGAGCGGCGTGCATGGGATGCGCACTCCTGAATCTCGCCGGAAGTAGTAAGTCATCCGGGTACTTCTCGCCTACTGATTTTCGAATTCTATGAATTCGGACATACTACTCGGCTCGCATACTGATTTTAGTGTACTATATAGTATGAAAGTATGCGGTTTCGGACGCAGCCAGTCCCTCCCCTGACATCTAGAGCCACGCCTCCTAGAACAGCAAAAGAACCCTCTCTCATGTGTTAATAGCGACTAGTGCTTGTCCGCGGGGGTGCAAGCCAAACTGACATGCTTTTTCAGAGTGAATATTTAGAGTTGCATGGTAAACAATATAGGGAGAGACTAGGCGGAATAGCGCTATTTACTTGTGTTTTGTTGTTAAACTAATTAAAAATCTACACTATAGATGCTGTAAAAGGTCCCTATGAAACTGAAAATAGTCTTATCAATCTTTTATCGGAAGATTTTAGTGGCTGAACAACACTTCTATGAAGATATAACCCGTTTGTAATAACATGACATCAGTTGTATGAAGCTAAAGTAGTTTCAAAACAAAACATTACCTTTCTATGAGAAATCCTTCAGCCACTAGCCCCTTTCACACAGTGATACTAGTAAATATCCAGAAAATTTCCGGAACGACTTTACCGGTATATTCAAAAAAGCGCTGTTCACACAGGCGAGGACGTTACGGAAATTTTCCAGAAAAGAGCATTCACACATCCATTCCAAAATACCGGTAAATTCTGACATCATTCACCACAAATGAGCTTTAAACGGCTGCGCTTGTATTTGTAAACATTTGACTAAATTACAAACTCTGTGGATGATCAATATTGTGAACAACTTTCGCAGGATCACTTTCGCATGTCGAGATGTTCATAATATGTGCGTGTGCTGGCGCTCACAGGCTGTTTCACAGACACACGCAAAGCTTGAAGGTAAACAAACAACAGCTTATCATAAGCATCTCATCGATGATTATTTACACAGTTGGCATTAAGAAGAACATATAAACGTGATCTGACTGACTTCTAGCAGCTAAATGTGTCTGGAAAAATATTCAAAGGCTTTTATCCTCACAAACCGCGCGGACGTAAATGCGTCTGACTGTTGTGATTGGCTAAAGCAGACGTCTCACGTCAGCACGTTCTAGACGTGCACGCGCTTATTACGGCAATCTTCCATCTGCAGTCACACAGCGCAGCATTCCGGCAAATTGCCGGTAATGTTACAACTTCTCTTTCCGGAAAATAGCCAGAACGAATTTACCGGTATTTTCAAAAAGGACCTGTTCACACATACAACCTTTCCGGAAAATTGCCGGCAATTTTCCGGAAAGGTCTGTATGTGTGAAAGGGGCTACTGTTTCATCCTTTCCCCAGTGTGCAAAGGTAACTCCAATATTGATTCAGGTTTTTAAAAAGTTTTGATTTAGCAGGTTTTTACCGATCTCGCGGGCGTGCGCACCCTCTCTTGTGAACGCGCAGCACCAACAGCGGTCGGCGGAGCTACGTACAAACGGCTGCGCAGTTGTTCAAATCTGCATTTGTTGACAGACAGTCTGACCTGCTATTTGGAATTATGAGAGATGACGGTCCGACTCTATTTAATACGCTTATTTCACGCGGCCACCATTTTAAAGAATCAAAGTGAGGCTGCGGTGGGAAGAAACCCGGAAGTATAGGTCCAGCACTGTAAACATTGCAGTAACATTCCGTGTACTATAAACCTCCAGCTGTTGCAGAGATTTCAAAATGCAGAAATGGTGTAACCATCACTTTAATATCATTCAGTAAGTTTATTTTAAACAATTAAAAGCAATTTAGCATCAAACAAGATCACAATCTCAGTGATACACTTAAGTGTCCTCCTAGGCTTCAGCTCATTGCACCAGTTAAACACCGTGAGGACGCTTTCCTGCTTCAGCCTGTGTAACCTGGTGTGTGATAAAACACTGCAGTCCTCTGCAGCACACCCTTGTGTTGTCTTTAATAGTGTTGTCCCGGTACTGAAGTTTTAAACCCGGCTATTTCCCGCTAACATGGAAGCGCTGCTGAGCGCGGATGACTCGACTGATCTTCACGGCTTCGCACTTTAGTCTCCATGTATTTGTGTTTGGTTTGCGCTCAGTTTACCGCTCTTCACCCAGTGCAAGCAGAGATACACGGACTGGAGCGCGAAGCAGCCGTCAAGATCAGTCGAGTCATCAAGCAGATCGCTTGGCTCGTCTGTGTTTGTGCTCAGTATACAGCGGTGGGTGAACTGATGACCTTCTCGGCCAATCACAAGCATTTCTGTTGAACACGTGAACACAATGGTAAATCAGCGATGTTTTAAGAAAGCCATCAACATTGCCTTAAATGTTAGCGCGAAATTGCCGGTCTTTCTTTTAATTCAGTATCGTGACAAGTCTAATATAGTGAAAGAATCAGTTTATTAACTCGAGTTTGATGAATAGCATCTAAAACGTGTGTTTGGGGAAGAAAACGTTAGCTAACTAGTGCTATTTCCCTTAACTTAGCTGAAAATGAGCTCTGATATCCCTTTTTACATTCACCATTCATTCAGAACGGACCTTCGGGTCACCCGGAAGGCGGAGAAATGATAAATTTGTGTCACTTTCTCTTTGCTGATAAGATATATAGCCAGTTACACAACATTCCTTCGTAACTCCCTATGATACTTCCGGGTTTCTTCCCACCGCAGCCTCGATTTCGCTTTTGAAAATGGCGGCCGTGTGAAATCAGTCTATTGGATGAACATTTTGTAGTTTTATGCCTTACCCAAAATATAAAAATACATATAAACACATTTAGATCATTTACTGTAATCATTACTATTAGACTGTGAATAGACTTTCAACCAGCACACCAAAAAATGCTTCTGAAGACAATCACCTGCTGCACCTTTAACATGTAAAAATGTATATTCTGTCAGCATCAATAATCTAGTGGTTAATTGCGCCAACACGTAGCACTGAGACGCTCACAGTGACCAAAGTTTGAGCCCCGGCTGAAGGTCCTTTACTGATCCTTCCCCTCTCCCTACCACCCATTTACTCCTGTCTCCCTCTCTACTGTCCCATCACAGAAATGTGAAAAAAAAGTCCATCTATCATACCTCGCTGCCAAGTGACAGACTCGGGGTCAATGTCCAGCCTGACGAAGCGCGTGATTTCCTCCTCTGTTAATGTGCTGGGGTCTGTTTTCTTTATGCCTAGTCTCTATAAGTATGAGAAACAAAATTAAACAAGGACTGAACATAGACGAATTGACGGTAAAGCTTTAGAGAGAAGCATTGAAAAATTATTTTAAAAAATGTCTTACTTCAAGTCTGTTGATCTGAACCGGGGAAAACTTCCTCTGACCCTCAGCCAACGGTACCAAGCGGTTAAAGAGAGCCTAGAACAGTGAAAGAATGATATTAACAGCTGATTCCCACTACACGATAACAATAATAATTTAATGTACACACCTTCGTATCTTCTTTGTATTCAAATATCTAAGAGCTCCCTTTCTCAGTTCACTAACACACAATCGGCTCTATGCACAGCTAAGAGTTTTAAAGCTGATGATAAACTACTGGTGAAAGTTTAATGTGACGGTTTTCAGTTTCACAAGGATTTTTTTACAGCATTGATGTTGTAATATAATTACAATACATTCAGTTAAATAGACTTAAGGATTTATTTAGTTGTTCAAACGTAAAATGAGATGAAAACCGGTGTAGGATACTAGTGGCGTCAGTAGCACAGAAATTCCATTGATAATACTGTGGTGAAATAAACTGTCATGTTTTAAAGACATGGCGGGGGGAAATGGAATTTAATGCAATGCTTCTTGTCCAATCTGAGACCCACTTCATATCATATATCTAACAGGCAGTGAAGATCACTGATTTTTAAGAAATCAGATCTTAAACATGACAATTTCGTAATGGGAAATTACAAATTAGTGGCTGAAAATTAAAAGTCTGTGTGCATATAGCCCATTGACATTTAGGAACAGCTATCGACTGCATCTAAACTAATACAAATGGTCTACCTAAAAAAATCAGCAGTCTTTCTGTTTTTACAATTATAGGCCTGATATCAGATCGAAAAAATGGCAATTTTCCTTCATTAAAATGTTTCTGTTATCATATTCAGGTTAAAAATGTTCAGGTGTCAGATTAGATAGCAACTATTCGTTTTAATTCATTTATCATAGAGTATGTAAAATATCCACATGCACTAATAAACACTAATTAGTGTGCTTAATTCTCTATAGAAATTGAGGATACAACTTTTTATTTGTTAAATTTGATAACAGCACCATTAATATTTAGCTTGACCTCAATTACAGCGGTACAAATTGAATTTGTCTTTACAATCTCGCTAAAAGTGTCAATATTCTATCAGATCATTTTAGAACCGCATCATTAAAATTGTGACGTTTTTAATGACCAATTCGGTTTGCTTCACTGACAAAAGTGATCAGATAATCATCATGAGGATAATAACAGCTTCATGACAATTATGTTTATGACGGATTTATGACAAGGTTGTTGCTAGAAGGGATACAGCTGTGGAAGTTAGCAGGAAACATATTATTTAATAAAATTACCCAATTATTGTACTTTCTTAATGTCTGGCCCTACACCAACCCTAAACCCTCACAGTAATTATAACGACAATTATAATATTTATTCAATAACCCATTAAATTGTATTTAGTAACGTCTACCGTTACCCCAAACCTAAAGCCAACCCTCACAGGAATGTAAAAATAGTAATTACTGTTGTATAGTGTCACAATGCTATATTGATCAGATTATGGCGTCACAAGTGGCTCAGTGGTTAGCACAGTTGCCTCACAGCAAGAAGGTCGCTGGTTCAAGTCAATGGAGCTGGTTCAATGGAGTTTGCATATTCTCCCGGTGTTAGTGTGGGTTTCCTCTGGGTGCTCCGATTTCCCCCACAGTCCAAAGACACATGCTATAGGGGAATTGAATAAACTAAATTGGCCGTAGTGGATGAGTGTGAATGAGTGTGTATGGGTGTTCCCCAATACTGTATTGCAGCTTAAAGGGCATCCACTGTGTATGCTGGATAAGTTGGCGGTTTATTCCGCTGTGGCGACTCCTGATGAATAAAGGAATTAAGCCAAAAGAAAATGAATGAATCAAGAATCCACAGCTGTATCCCTTCTCGACCATTTATGACAAGTTGTTCTAGTAAGTTGTCCTAGTCTAGTTGTCATGACAAAGACAGGTTTTGATGCATTTAGTTTTTATCTTTGTATTTAAAATGACATTACAGAGCAAATGACACTTAATGAAAGCGGTCATAAGGATGCTTTAAATCTCCATATCATGATTATAACGGTGTCATGACAGTCTTACAAACACCTCAAGTAAAGTATTACCGATATATCTTTCGTTTCTTAGTTTCAGTAGTGTACAGCACACCTCACATGTTTTACTGTAACTCTTACTTCAAAACATTTACTAAATTAAAAAACCTCAATCATTTTCAGACAAGACTAAAAACCAGAGTGTTGTGAATAAAGACACGGGTTACCTTATCAGACTGCGTGGCTTCATGGAACATACGAGCATCCACTGCAGCAGCTACAAGGTTGTTGGCTGCAGTAATGGCATGAATGTCACCGGTCAGATGAAGATTGAACTGAAAGAAGACGACATCAATGAGCACATGATTTCACACATTTATTAAATAAACCAAACAGCAGGTAAGTAAGGTTACCTCTTCCATGGGAACGACTTGAGAATAGCCCCCGCCAGCAGCACCACCTACAGCAGAAATATTGGAGAGAGAAACTAGAAATGTAGCTTTCTATTGTCGCTCAATATAAAGCAATTATATTTTGTTTGTGTTCTGTCGTTACAACAATAGTTCAGCGATTTGGTGTTTCTCGTCATTCCAAAAAAATTCGCAAACTGCCCTAGAATTGTGTGCAGTTGCAACTACACCTCCATAGCTGTAGTTAGAAGGTTGTGCTCCACTCCTAGTTATGCCCCCTAATGCTGTTCACACCAGACGTGGAACGCGCGGATAAATCCCGATATTCGCTCGTAATTTGCCGCGTGAAGATTTGAGTTTACTCGCTTCATTCGCGCGTCAAACCCCGCTTCATTCACGCGTCAAATTTACTTCAAAACAGACGCGGATTCGCGTGATGGGCAGGGAGTCGGTCTGCTCGGTGACTGTAGCTTCGTTGCTAAATGGCTAACATAGATTTTATGAAGATAATAACAGTGTTTATGTGCTTTATGAAGGCTGAAAAACAGCGTCGATACGTTTAGGACCGTGTCTGAGTCCACTACATGCTTTCAGAGGTGCATCCAGCTCTGTGAGCTCATAAACTCCTCAAGAAACTGAACCTGGATCACGGAGGCTTTCAACGGTGCTTCTGACTGAGCCCTGCCCAGTTTGATGACTTGTTGTCGGTGTCGCCTGGAGGATTTGCCCCGGGACACCATCAACAGGTTCTACGTCACAATCACGCCCCCACAAGAGCAAGCTTCTGATTGGTTAACGCGGCGCGAATGTCCGCTGAAGTTCAGAATTTCCAACTCGAGAGATTCGCGCTATTCGCACCGCACCATTCGGTCCATTTGCTCCGCGCCATTCGCGCGTATCGCGCCGCAGGATGTCTATTCGCGGTTTGCATTGACTTAACATGTAAATCACTCGCGCTTGACGCACGTTCCGCGTCTGGTTTGAAAGCAGCATAAGACTTATTCTTTTTGAATGTTTCAACATCCACTTTTTGAATAATTTATGACATGGAAGGGATGGACATGGTCAGCAACAATACTCGGGTAGACTGTGGCATTGACACGATGCTCAATTGGTACTAATGGTCCAAGAAAATATCCCCCACACCATTACACCACCACCATCTGCCTGAACTGTTGCTACAAGGCAGGATGGATCCATGCTTTCATGTTGTTGACACCAAATTGTGGCCCGACCATGCGAATGTTGCCGCAGAAATGGAGACTCCTCAGTCCAGGCAACGTTTTTCCAATCTTCTATTGTCCAGTTTTGGTGAGCCTGTGTGAATTGTAGCCTCAGTTTCCTGTTCTTAGCTGACAGGAGCGGCACCTGGTGTGGTCTTCTGCTGCTGTAGCCCATTTGCCTCAATGTTGGACGTGTTGTGTGTTCAGAGATGCTCTTCTGCAGATCTCTGTTGTAACGAGTGCTTATTTGAGTTACTGTTGCCTTTCTATCAGCTGGAACCAGTCTGGCCATTCTTACCTCTGGCATCAATAAGGCATTTGCGTCCACAGAACTGGCGCTCACTGGATATTTTCTCTTTTTCAGATCATTCTCTGTAAACCCTAGAGATGGTTGTGCATGAAAATCCCAATAGATCAGCAGTTTTTGAAATACTCAGACCAGCCCGTCTGGCACCAACAACTATGCCACGTTCAAAGTCACTTAAATCCCCTTTCTTCCACATTCTGATGCTCGGTTTGACCTGCAGCAGATCGTCTTGACCATGTCTACATGCCTCGAGTTGCTGCCATGTTACTGGCTGATCAGAAATTCGCGTTAATGAGCAGTTGGACAGGTGTACCTAATAAAGGTAATGGCTGGTGAGTGTATATGATTTATAGGCTACATAAGATTGACCTATTGTTTTATATTTCAGAATCCGCTTGTTAAGTGGTGACGTGTTGGTTACGTATGTAATACTGTTTCCGGGTCCTAGCCACCACTCATTTCAGTTGATAAACAATTCGATTATGATCACTTTTCATTTATATCACACATTAAAGTTATTTTTATATAAAGTCATAGTGTACACAACAATCTCTGGGCTTGCTGCATAACAAGTACCGAAATTAACAATTTATAAAAAAATTTATTACTTTCTGGCCATCGAATATTAGGCAAAGACAAATACAATGCGATCGTGATTTTCGAAAGTATTGAATCGCTTTCTAAACGTTTATAATTACCATTTCATTTGTCTCCAAATACAGTTGAATGGAGCGCTTGGACCCGGAAGCAGCTTCGTGTGAAGTCACACTTTACAAGCGGATAGATTATAGAATATTCTCCACAATGTTTGTAAAAGAGGGCGAGGCATTGGCGCAGTAAGTAGTGCTGTCGCCACACAGCAAGAAGGTCGCTGGTTCGAACCTCGGCTCAGTTGGCGTTTCTGTGTGGAGTTTGCATGTTCTCCCTGCCTTCGCGTGGGTTTCCTCCGGGTGCTCCGCTTTCCCCCACAGTCCAAAGACATGTGGTGCAGGTGAATTGGATAGTCCATAGTGTATGAGTGTGTGTGTGAGTGTGTGTGTGGATGTTTCCCAGAGATGGGTTGCGGCTGGAAGGGCATCCGCTGCGTAAAAACTTGCTGAATAAGTTGGCGGTTCATTCCGCTGTGGCGACCCCGGATTAATAAAGGGACTAAGCCGACAGGAAAATGAATGAATGAAATGTTTGTAAAAGAAATAAAGACCCTATTTGTGCCGTTTCAGTTTATAAGAAAAACTAATGCTTGTTTTTACCAAAACTAATATTGAATTTTTAAAAAAGTGTGTATAAGTGTGCATGTAAAATAATAAAACCTGTACAAAAAAATAAAAAAATAAAATAAATAAAAAAATCACCCTGCCCTGTTTAGAACGTCATTATGGACGTTTTACATATAAACTAATGTGGACCAATCGATGAATCTGTGACAGAGAAACTACGGTTTTGGGAAAAACTTATCACAACATTGTTTCTTTCCTACCAACAATTCATCGTATCACAGTAGTTCAGCCGTGACTTATGTTGTTGTTTGGGAAACTAATCCCAGGCAGTCTCAAATTAAAATAAAACAACTTTGGATTTACGCAAATGACAAGAGCCGCCCAATTAAGAAATCTGTATTCATACAGGGAAATCACAGAATTTAGCGAAACATTTGTAAACTCAAAAACATTACCTTTGATGCCAAACGTTGGGCCTTGTGATGGCTGCCGCACACACGCAAATGCATTGAGTTTGAGATGAGCTCCGAGAGCTTGAACCAACCCTATTGTGGTGGTGCTCTTTCCTTCACCCAGAGGAGTCGGAGTAATTCTGCGTTAAACAAGATGTTACCTTCTAGCACAAGAATCAAAATAGAAGCCAAAATGTGAACTATATGAAGTATAATACTTCCAAGGAAAAAAAATAAACGTAAACAGAGAATCAAATTACCCTGTTACAACCACATATTTGCCATCAAGCTGAGTCTGCAGTCGATCAATGGTTTTCAGTTGGACTTTGGCCTTGGTCCTGCCGTAGAGCTCAACTTCATCCGAAAGAAGACCAATTTCCTTAGCAAGACACTCGATGGGTTTAGGAACACAGGAGCGAGAAATGGCCACATCACTGTATGACAAAATAACAACAAAAGCAGCTATTACACTGGCAAGAACAAAAACTGATACTGAACAGCATTTGATTTACTTAGAAATTCAATTTCTCAAAGCTGATAGAGTACTTTTTTCCTTTTTGCCCATTGTAATCTGTCATCAGATCTCAGCTTTCAAATTGAAATATGCTAATATTTATTAACTCATTATATTGTCATAATGAGTATGCACAATATTGATATTGTGGGCAAGTTAATATGTGAAATTGTGAAAATTAATTTGTAAATTAAACTTTTAAAGTGCCTTTTAAGAATATTCAGATCAATATATTGGGGATAATTTAATATTTCTATATTATTTTACATTTCTCATTAATCTGATGTATGGCACTGAAAATTTGATGGCTATTTATAGGTCTTTTTTGTTCATTAACTCTCTACAGCAAGGTTCCAACACAATTCAGTTGTATTTTTTATGAACTTTAACATATTACTATAATATAGCTATTCCCTATTGTTCATCTTAAAGGGCACCTATGATCAAAATCATCTTTTGTAAGCTATTAAGACAGAACTGTGTGTAGGTATAATGTGTCAACAGTCATACTGGGGTGATATAAACGCAATAAGTCTCTTTTTTTTTATTTCCTGACGTTAAAATAGGATTCAAATCCCTCCCATTTTGACAAGTGGTGCTCGCTGCAGAGCCATTTGAGGAGAGCTGAGCTCCAGCGAGGGGGAGCTTAAGCTTGAGCTCCACCTTTTTTGCACTTCTTCTACGAGTGATGTCACTGGGGGTAGGGTTAGGGGTGGGGTTGGTGTACGCATTAAAACAGCTTACAGGAGGAGGAGCGACAGCTCATGCTCCCCCTAGGAGTGCAGTTCCCCTCCCCACTGAATTGATAGACAGCTGCGTATTAACATGTCTCCGTAGTAACATGTCTAATCATACTAACAAGACAGGACATGCGCAAAGCAACCGGGAATAAAAGGTCTGTTCAGTTTGCTAGGATCACCAATCATCATCAAATGTGATCAAGAGAGAGTTTTACAAGTTTAACATGTTTTAAAACATTGTATGTGTATAATGGATTACAACGATTTTAGCCTCTTTACTTCATCAGCACAGCCGCGTGTCAGAACAATTATAAAAGAAGACGCTTCAATCCCGGTTTGTGGATGTTAAATCAGGTTTATTTTGTTGTTTTTTTATTTTCAACATAACATCTCCATACAGCAATGGAGATTAGCCTGTATCCTGTCACATTTGCCATGGAAAAACAGTGCAAAGCTTAACACCTGTGCTGTGTGTGTGTGTGTGTGTGTATGTGTGTGACCTTTGTAATCATTCAATAAACAAACTTCTTACTGTAGTATTTTCTCACAAACGTTATGTGAGGCCATTAAGTGAGACGCAGTCGAGGGCAAAGATTGAGGTACACTGACAGGCACGTGGAAACGGCTGGCAGGGAGGACTAGCATTAAAGGCACAGTACACAAAAACGGCAACAAGCTGTTTAGAGCTAAAAATCACAAACTTCTGAAAGGTATAATAAATAATCTGATGGGTGTTTTGAGCTAAAACTTTAGACACATTGTGTAGACAAAAAAAAAAAAAAAGACTCGTATTAAATCTGGAAAAAAGGGGGTAAACTAGGTGCCCTTTAATGTATTAACTAACTAACCAACTAAACTTCTACTAATCAGACTTTGTTTTAATGGGTTACCTATTGTATTTTGGAAATTTGCTATTCGTTTAAAATATATATATTTACTCTAAAACACCAAGTATTTTTTGGTCGTTACACCTGATAATCATTTATTCAGCTTGGGTTAATATCACAGTAATACCGTATATTGTGATAAAAGCTTCAGCAACTAGATAATTCAACTCGAAGACCACTTTTAAAATGATGTTGTGCTAATTAAAACAAAGCATGAATCACTGCATTATGTATTAACACTAGGGGCCCTATCATACACCCGACGCAGTGTGGCGCAAGGCGTGGCACAGTAGTCTTTTGGTAGTTTCAGCTCGGTGCAAGAGTCGTTTTGAGGCGTTACGCTACGCTGTTTAAATAGCAAATGCATTAGCGCTCATTTGTGTGCCCATAGGCGTTCTGGTCTAAAAAGGGAGGCGTTCTGAGGCGGACCGCTAGTGCGTTGCTATTTTGAGAAACTATAATAGATTTTTCATTAGACCAAAACTAACCCGGTCTAAACTCCAGCGCAGAGTTGCGCCTCGCTTACACACTGCTTAATACGCACAAGAGAGCAATAGGCAAATATCTTTACATATGAAAAAAAAATGTAAATATTAAGGATATATATAGGATATAATAAGAATAGATATAGAATATAAATATAAAGGATTAAAGTATTACAAAACATATTATTTTCTAGCCTACATAAATATGAAAAATCACTGCTTTTATGTCTTCTTCATCTCGGGAGGCTTTTTCAGTTCATTCATAACAATTTGCTTTTGTATAATGTTATTATTATTAGCAGTATTATTTATTATATACATTTTTATATTTGTTTTATTAAAAACAAGCTTAGATTTGCCCACCTGTCAGGTTTTAGACCATATGGGGCACAGCATGTGTTTTAGGATATAACTCAGGTTTTTGAGCACATTTTGTGATTATTGTTCATTTATTCGTTTGCTGGAAATTAGAACTGAATTTAGAAATAGTTTTGAAACGAATATTTGCGCTTAACAAACAAAATGAATTGTTTATAGGCTAACTGATGTCTGTGCGTAAAGGTTTCCCTATCCAAGAGCGAAAGTAGATCCATTATCTCTCATTCTCACGCAGTAGATGCTCTGTTTAACAGTTTTCTGTTAAAAAAAAACTGTTAACTGTTTGCTTGTGAAATGCTCATTTTTTCCACTTAGACTTACTTTGCGTCCTGTAAATAGCGAATGCGCTCTTGGCGCGACGCAGCTGGCTCTTAAAGGGAATGGGAGATGAGACTCTAATTGGTTTATTCTTAAAACACACTTATAACTATTTAAGAAAATAAACTCAACCCTTTTAGACCATGCGCCGAAGGGCAAGGCAGATTTCCCGTCCTTAAATTTGCAAAAACGCGTCCTGACACGCCCTGAAAGCATTTGCGCCCTGCGTTTTGCGCTCTGCGCATGGACCACCAAAATAGAGCCCTAGCACTCTACAAGAGAAGGAAACTTTATTTCATGGCATATGTGAGTGTACTGAACGTCTTTTTTGGTGTCAAATCATTTGTAAAGTAATTCTGCAAAGTGTTTGACTGTCTAGACCAGGGGTCTCAAACTCGCGGCCCGCGGGCCATTTGCGGCTCTCAGTGCAATATTTTGTGGCCCGCGCCGACCGCTGTACACTGACAGAATCAGCGGAGCGGGGAGAGAGAGCGCTCCCCGCTCCGCTGATTCTATCCGTACACAGCGGTCACTGGCATTCCCCGCCCGCCGTGTAAACAAAGGGGCGGGGATGCCGGTGGCGTCACCACGTACCCCGCCCCTTTGTTAGACGCTGTGACGGGAACTCGCGCCGGCCAGAACCAAGGTAAGCTGTTCCCGCCCCTGCCTGCCACTTAGCTACCTAGCTACAGCCTGTATCTTACAGGGCTCGAAATTGCGACCATTTTGGTCGCATATGCGCCCGAAAATTAATCTATGCGACCTCATAATATATATGGGCGTATTAGTGCGACTGCTGATAATGGTTGTAGTGCGACCTGTTTTGTTTTTTTCTAAAAACGTGCTGAATCGCTCTTCCCTGCCGCTATATTGGTTCATATTAGCTGTCAATCACTCAAGGTATTCCGCTGTCAGATGACAGGGAAGGAGCTTTAATGACCACGGGAAATGCAAACGGCTGAACTGAAGAGTAAAAACTTAAAGCCCACAGGTTTGCAAACCCCACCTAAAATTGAGGCGCAGATGAGAGCAATCATGACACGTCACGTGGTGAATAATGATCCACCAGCTGAGATCAATCGAGTACGCGCTTCTTGGAGAAGGCGCCCGAATCTCCATGCGTTGCATTCACTGCGTGTTCAGCGCAAATGTCCGCTAAAAGTCAAATCTAATACTGTACATATCATCGCCAAAGAAGCTCGCCTTTACTAAGTTTACACTGAAACTGCGGCTCATAACAAAGACCGGTATTGTGCCGACGGTTCGTGCAAGAATCCTGCTCTGCCTGCTCATAAATTGGGTCGGCTGACTCGCCAGCTTTTCCACTAACACAGAAACATGAAGATCAGCTCAGACTGAACCTTTAAATTGACACAAACTGAAACCAAAACTTTTAAAGAGTGATAGAAGTGAGACTTTACTTACTTTCTTTTGTCTATTCTTTTTTGAGGTGTATATTATTTTTATATTTATTTACTGATGACTGCTTTGCAGCTTTCATCATTGAATTTAATGATTTATTATAATCTTTTGTTTGTTTTGTAGCAGAATTATTGTTTATTAAATTGACATGCATATAAAAACAGCAGTACAAAATCAATATTTCTTACTGCAATGCTTCATTTTTGTTTGATGCAAACTACAATTATTTTTCATAAAGTAACAGACTTTTTATAGCAGATAACCTACATTCATGCACATTCAAGGCAGCATCATAATGAGAAATGGAATTCATTGTTACTATTATTGTCATTTTTTATCATCATTAATATTCTATGGCCTAATTATTAGACATTCATTTTGGAATTATTGCACACAAATATCAATGTCTTCACAGCATTAGTTAGATAGTTGTTTCTGGTTTTTGTCAGTCCTATTGATGTTGTTTTAAAATACAATAAATCCTTTAAAAACCAATTTGCAGCGGTGCTCATTCAGTTTTGGTGGGTGCTCCTAAATTTTTTCTGGTGCTCCTAAATTTATTTTGGTGCTCCTAAATATTTGAAGTTGGGAGCACCGGTGCTACCAAGTAAAAAAGTTAATTTCTAGCCCTTTCTTATATATATTATAGGTAGATACAGACTGGTACAGACTGATGTGACTGGAGTGGGGTGGGGGTGTTTTATTTATACATATATACGCCTTTTTTTTTAGGTGAGGGAATGGAAGTTTTGAGTGAGTTCCCCCACTTTTTTCCCTAGGACTTGGCCTTTTTGGGAGCACATATTTGTGTGAGAAGTTATTCTCCACCTTGAACTTCAATAAGTCAAAGTACAGGTCTAGACTTAATGATGATCATCTTCAAGCCATACTGAGGGTCTCAACTGCTGCCGCTCTAAAGCCAAATGTGGTTCAGATTTGTGAGAAGAAGCGCTGTCAAGTCTCTGGCAGCAAGAAGTAGGCAAAAGATGCCATGTTCAGAAGAACTGTTCATAATCTTCACTCAATGTTCTATTAATGTTCAGGACACTTCATGTTCAGAAAAAATAATTAAAACTGTTAATAATGACATTTGAGGACTTTTTTTGTGTGAAATCCCTTATGCGGCCCAACCTCACCCAGACTTTGCCTCCTGCGGCCCCCAGGTAAATTGAGTTTGAGACCCCTGGTCTAGACTGTGACTCCTTTGCTGAATTGATGGACACTGACGCATGGTATATAGACTAGCATGTTATTGCCGTTTTATTTCATTTGATTATTTTTGTTTGCTTATGTATTATTTATATATTCATTTATTTTCTTTCTTTGAAAGTGTATTGAATGATTTGGAGTTCATGTATTGTTATAATTGTATTTTTATTTAGTTAATAAAAATATAAACCTTCATCTGTAAACCAGTTTGACAATTTAAAAAAAAAATAAATGTAATAAATAAATAACTCTAGCCCTCTGCCTCCCCAGCACCACCTGCCAAGTAGATCTGCTATTAAGGCAGGTCCTCCTCTTTCTAGTAGCAGAACGTTCTCATTCGTTTATTGATCAGGCTTTAAAATCAAGCAAGCCGACTACTGCTTTAGCAGCAGCGTAGAAGAACTAACCCACCAAGACCAAATTTATGCATGTTCTAATTACATTAACAACATAATTTACAAACCATCCCAAGAGTTGTCATGAGTGAAAACCATCTAACCTGGGAACAGGACGCAGCAGGTTGAGTGTGGGGTAATTTATGGTCCACTTCCCAGGTTTTTGTGCTTGAAGGAAATGCTTGGCACTCAATACTGTGTTCTGAGAAATAAAGCAGCAAACATTGAAATGTATATGATTCATGATAAATCCACATACTACACTGATTTCAAATACTTCAGCTTCAGGAGGTGTAAAATGTCCTGAGAAGAAAGCTATTGATGAATATCGTAAAGACAGTAGCAGCCCATCATACACCTGGAGCATTAAGATGCAAGACGATTAGTTGCTATTTTCCTATTTTCAGACCAGCTCAACAGTAGTTTTCACATTTTGTGCCATGTTGTTTAAATAGCAAATCAATTTGTGCCAGTTTCTGGACTCATGTGTGTAAAATAGAGGTGTTAAGGCACATTGTTGGCGCGTTGCTATTTTGAGGAACTAAAGTAGACTGCACCATTGACCAACTGAAAGAAGGTCTTAAGTCAAGGGCAGAGAGTGTTAATTATGCATCTATGCAGGTCCAACTGCTTACACATTGCTGACATACACAGGATGAATGAAATGAATGAACACAAGTGCTTATTTGTAAAGTATAGAAAAGAAAAGAATTAAAATCCCGAATATTCGTCAGATTAGTTTAAAATATACCCATTCTGTAATGATGAGCAGCAATCTAACCCTTATACACTTTAGAACATTCGTTCTACAAGTCTGACAAGGAACTACAACTCCCGTCATGCACCTCACACACACACCAGTTCCAGGTTATCCATGATTGCGCACACACAGCTGATTATCATAAGGACTAATGACCAGGACTATTTACACACCTCACTTTGACACACACACACAGAGACTTGTTGGATTCTACCTGTAACATTACGAAGTGTTCTCCTTATTTAGTCGTTTTGTGTTTGACCCTTGTCTTGTTCCCTTGTTTATGTTGTCTGCTGCCTGTATTCATGTCTTTGCCTGTGACCTCGATTACGCTTCTGGATTGCCCTTTATGCTAACATTTGCTCCTGATTGTGACCATTGCCTGCCTGACCCCGATTCCGAATAAAGCTGCACGTGGATACTCACTCCATTGTCACCTGACTCCCCTTTGTTTACACATTTGATTGTCTTGGTATGTCAAGACACGAGATGCATATTGATGATGTAACCAACATGGTTATTATGGCTTATAACCTATGCTGTGTTCCTGACGACCTGGAATTTGGAGTTTTCCTAAATGTAAATAACGTCTCTTGAACCTCGCTAGAAGTGTTTTGTACTCAGTGTACATTATTCCTAATTTCCCTTAGATGCCCATTAAGGAAATTATGTTTTATTTAAGAACAGTTGTTTGAAAGTTTATGCACTTTAAAAAGTGGGTATCTATTTATTTTAATAAAAGATGCAATCTAGGGTTGTAACAATATACCGGTATGACGGTCTACCACGATTTGAACGTGCACGATTATCATACCATGAACAATTGCATATCAACGGTTTTAACCCTTAAAGACTGAGACAGCCGCCCGCGGCTAAAAATAAGTATTGCTCTTAAATGTTTAATAACTTTTGATCCGCTGATCCGATTCATACAATTCAAAGATTGGCATAATCAGTGCGGTTACGTCATCAAAATTTGACAATGCTGATTTGACAAAGAAACGCTCGTCACTGTGTCTCCGGACAAACCAGACATGATACATTGATGCATTGTCCCTCCTCCATGCCCAGATTGGTTCAAACTCGCTATATCACAACCAATAAGCATAGGTTTCGCTTTTGTTTGTGGACCAACATGAGCTTTTTGAACAACACGGAATGAGAGAAAGGCATACATTTATGCGCAGCTAAATAAAACGCAAAAAAAAGTTTTGCATGAAATAATTCTCATACTAAGTACTTTTGCATGCACAGCAGCACAGAAACATGACAAAACAGTGACACAGCAAAGACGAACTGCTGCTCTTGCTGTTTTCAAAAGACGCAAATGAAGGTGCAGCTGTTTGTCTGCATTGCAGACAACCATATCCAAATCCATATCCACAGACAACCATATCCATGCTAGCACATAAAACCTAAGGATGTTCCATATTGAATCTAGTTTCGTTATGTAACTATTTATAGTATAGTAAATATTTATATCTATTTTTTACTGAGGATTTGCACCATGTTTATTTGGACTTTATTTGGACTTTGACACATTATTTATTATTTTCTTATTTTTTTCATTTGTTCATTGTAAGTGGTGTTGTTTATAGTAACTGAAAATATATTATTTGGAAAAAGTCAAATTTGCTTCACTGTTCTATTATTTTGTAACATTTGTAACATACCGTATACCGCGAAACCGTCAAACCGTGGTATTGTTTTAGACGATTATCATACCGTAAAAAATTCATACCGTTACAACCCTAATGCAATCTTTAATTTAGTTTCGATTTGCTTAATTTGCTCGCTTACTCCATCTTGAGGGCATAGAAAACAGTACAGTACTTTTCTCTAGAATGTTAAATATTATAGAAATTAAGTATAATTTAAGAAAGAAAATTGAATTGGGGTTTTCAGCCATATTGACTGGCCTACTTCAAACCTGTCGTTGTTCCATGTCTTCAATAAACCTTGACAAGTATCTTTTAAAATGTAAAAGAGTATGTGCACTAAAGCAAGCTGTGAGTCTGGCCATTAGTGTGCTAAACGCAGATGTGCTGCTGTGAGCGTAAAGATATCTTCAAAAGAAACAGGAATAAATGTACCTTCATGAGCATGGCTACAGTCATTGGGCCAACTCCTCCAGGCACAGGAGTGATAAACGCAGCTCGATCTTTGGCAGAGTCATAGTGAACGTCTCCAACAACTCTCTTCCCACTTGGCCTGCTACTATCTGAGGATAAAAGAAAAAGAAAACTTAGAGAAGTTTCTTAAAATAATTGCGAGAGGAGCACATGATATATGTTTGAACACGACTGGCTGCTCATCTGTAATCAGTAATAATCCAATCAGATTGATCAAAGCTTACAATAAATTAATCGGCTTTTTCCCCTCCCTTTTCTAGGGGGAGCTCTCGAGACCTACCTGATCTCGGATCCCCTTATATGTTTATTGACCAGGCCTTGGGTTCATTTATCTCCAAACTCAGGATTCTCTCCCGGGACATGCCAAACCTGCTATTAACGCTAAGCATATCTAAATGGGAACATGAATTATGTATATTATCATCTGTACCACGGTTATTATAGTTTATCTTTTATTATAATTTTTATCTTTCATTTCAATTCTATTTTTAAACTTGCTGTTCAGTTTATTTCAGTTTGATTTATCAATAGTTTTAGTTTTGTGTTCGCTTTTGTTAACATTTTTCTATTTTCGATTTACAGAAATCAATTTTAGTTTTACTTTTCGTAATAGTAGTTTGAGGTCCAGGACACACCAAGCCAACGACAAACAACTAGCACCAACAAAACCCAACTGTGCTGTCGACTCTCGTTGGAAAAAGCTGCGCGTGAACACACCAAATGGATGAAAGTCGACAAATGAGCTGCGTTCTGTGCCTGCACAAGAGGACATATCTTTCTGCTCCACAGGGGGGCAGTAGTGTGCTTTCTCATTCTGCAAAGAGAAACTGAACTTTCGACCGCGACTTCCACGCACAAAACGTAAACAAAGCAGCGTTGTACTATTATCACAATAACTGTCACCAACCACGAAGGGATTCGCTTGTGCAAATATCTCCGAGTCTAATAATCCAATTGTTTGGAGATATTTGGGATTACAGCCAGTGTTTTTGTGTTCCTTCTAGACTTGAATTGTTTACTTGCTATGTCACTTTGATTCATCAATAGTTTTAGTTTTGTGTTCGCTTTTGTTAACACTTTTCTATTTTCTATTTACAGAAATCAATTTTAGTTTTACTTTTCGTAATAGTAGTTTGAGGTCCAGGACACACCAAGCCAACGACAAACAACTAGCACCAACAAAACCCAACTGTGCTGTCGACTCTCGTTGGAAAAAGCTGCGCGTGAACACACCAAATGAATGAAAGTCGACAAATGAGCTGCGTTCAGTGCCTGCACAAGAGGACATATCTTTCTGCTCCACAGGGGGGCAGTAGTGTGCTTTCTCATTCTGCAAAGAGAAACTGAACTTTCGACCGCGACTTCCACGCACAAAACGTAAACAAAGCAGCGTTGTACCATTATCACAATAACTGTCACCAACCACGAAGGGATTCGCTTGTGCAAATATCTCCGAGTCTAATAATCCAATTGTTTGGAGATATTTGGGATTACAGCCAGTGTTTTTGTGTTCCTTCTAGACTTGAATTTTTTACTTGCTATGTCACTTTGATTCATCAATAGTTTTAGTTTTGTGTTCGCTTTTGTTAACACTTTTCTATTTTCTATTTATAGAAATCAATTTTAGTTTTACTTTTCGTAATAGTAGTTTAAGGTCCAGGACACACCAAGCCAACGACAAACAACTAGCACCAACAAAACCCAACTGTGCTGTCGACTCTTGTTGGAAAAAGCTGCGCGTGAACACACCAAATGGATGAAAGTCGACAAATGAGCTGCGTTCTGTGCCTGCACAAGAGGACATATCTTTCTGCTCCATAGGGGGGCAGTAGTGTGCTTTCTCATTCTGCAAAGAGAAACTGAACTTTCGACTGCGACTTCCACGCACAAAACGTAAACAAAGCAGCGTTGTACTATTAACAAAATAACTGTCACCAACCACGAAGGGATTCGCTTGTGCAAATATCTCCGAGTCTAATAATCCAATTGTTTGGAGATATTTGGGATTACAGCCAGTGTTTTTGTGTTCCTTCTAGACTTGAATTGTTTACTTGCTATGTCATTCCTCACTACATCACACTTGTGCTCTGATTGGTTGCTGAATAACAAGTCAGAACATTCTCTTCAGTTGAAGGTCCGATGTTGAATCAGGCCAACGTGATCTGATGTTAATCTGCTGTGTGGAACACACCAAACCAACTACGATTGATGAAGCCCATTGACTGACCACTGGCTTGGTGTGTCCCAGCCCTAACAGAGCCAACAGAACATATCCAATGTCGCCCAGAGCAAAGTTTAGTGTGTGCACAACTTATATTAACTTTTGTGCAAACCTCTGAGTAATAAAACTATTTGTTTGAACAAACACGGAATCCAAAACCAGATCAATGCAATGAATAAAAGTAAAAAAAAAAAATCTAAAAAATTCTGAGAATATTTTTCATATTGAAGATACTGTAAGTGTGATTAACCATGCCTAGTTACATTTGTTTTGGCAAATGAAGGTAGAACAAGTTTCTTGTATGTATTCATGGCTAAAGGTACTTCAATGATACTTTCAGGTCAGAGTTTCCACCACAGAATGAGTGCTTACTGATTCTGAAAAAATTATTTATTATCGCTAACTATTATTTTATTTCAGTGACTGTTGCTGGTATTGTTTTGTTTTTTTTTTTTTTTTTTTTTTTTTGTGAATTTTGTATGTTTTCAGTTAACAAAACTGTTTATATTTAGTTTTTTTTTTTTTACCAATAGCTTTTCTTAGTTTTCATTAATATAATAACCACAATATTACTCCTGAGATTTGTTATTACCAGTACAGTGCCAGAACACTTGACAAGCAGATTTGACTGGACTATATATTGACATCAAATTGGCCAAGTGCCTGTATATGCGACCATGTGCCTGGATAAAGAATGTTAATAGTCTTAAACAACTGGAAGCCTGAGGCTCAACAGTGTGGCAAATACACTAAAGTAGTTCTACACATTGAATGAAAATAAAGGTTTTCTCTCATAGATCTGTAATGCTGCACAATATTTAATGTTTTAGGGTGCTTTCACATCTGTAGTTCACTTCATTTGGTCCGGACCAAGGGTAATAAATGATACATTGTTGCATCTTCTGCCGCCTTTGGATCGTTTTCACACCACACTGCTGGCTTTGGTCTGAACCAGTTGAAACGAACCAAAATGCAGTCATCTGACAAAATCCACATCTCTCATTGGCCAGATGTTGTTGAACATATTTCCTAAACTGCTTATTGATTGGTCAGAATTCACGTGCGGGAAAATGCCAATGAACTCCCGCAGGTAAACAAAACCTTTTACTCTGGAGGGACGACTGCGCTGGCTGCTTTAGACAAACTATACATTACGAAAATGAAGCGCAGCCGCGGCTGGAAAACAGTGTTTAATGCATCGCTCGTCACTTCAGGAAGAGGCGTGAATTAATTTAGCTAAACTGCAACATGGTCATCTTGCGGAAATATTACCAACGATCCTTCAGGTAATGTTTCCCCTCTCTCTCTCTGTTGGTAAAGAGCTGTCAACAAATATTTTTCCTCCATATCCCATAATGCACAGCGCATCAGCCTACATCAGCTGAATTAGTCCAAAACGCGCAGTACTTTTTGTGGTTGGACCTGTTTTAGTTCGGATCATATTCTCACCACAAACGAACCGCTCCATTGTTCGTTTGGAAGCGTACCGAGACCACCTCTTCAAGCAGGTCTCGGTACGCTTATTTGGTCCGCTTTTGGTGCGCACTTGATTACGATTGCTGCATTCTCACCTGCCCAAACGAACCGCACCAAAAGGGGAAACGAACTCTAGTGCGATTCAATCGAACTAAATAAGGCAGGTGTGAAAGCACCCTTAAACTCATGCTCTGTTGGATTAAAGTTAATTATTATTGATTAATCTTCAGTTAACACTTTTCATAAAATTAATCTTTTGTTATTAATTCATTGAGCTCAAAATTGCAAGAAATACATAAATTTAGTTGAAATATAATATCTTTGTAACTTTTCCCTGTCACCTCTGGTTTGCTTGGTTTTGGCTGCTTTTCAGATGATTGTCCTTCAGCAGTGACTAAAGTGTTAAAGTGAACTGAATTAATCTGTTCACTTTAAAAAAAAAAAAAAAAACTTCAACAATGACATTTGTACTAACCTGAAGCAGTTTTCATTCAACTAAGCAACAAAGATTATACTGTTTACAGAAATTGAGATCTTTTGGTATAGATAAATCACTCATGTGCATGTTTTACAGTTCATACATTCAGTCACTGTTATCTTTTTCTTTGCTATGTAGGTTCAATTCTCTAACTGTGAAAAATAAGAGTTGTTTGGAGAAAATTGTGAACCTAGGAGGAAAAATAACAGGGAGAAAACAGATGACCATGGCTCAGTTATACCATAGTCATGTTTTAAGTAAAGCTCAGAGTATTCTGTTAGATGATTCCCATCCTATGCACCACGAGTTTTATCTTCTCCCTTCTGGTATTCGTACAGAACTCCTTTTAGTAAAACAAATCGTTTTAAACTTTTATTCATCCAATTAGATGTAAAGTTTTTAAACTTTGGGTAGAATTTGTATTGTATGATGTACTTTTGTATATTGAGTGTGACTTGCTTGTAAGTTGCAACCAAATTGCCTTCAGGAAATGAATAAAGACTGACTGAAGTAATGCTACAGCAGCATTCTAACACTACTCTTCTGCCAGACTGATTTGCTGGATTTCTCCACATTCTCAGATACTGTTATGCTTCTATTCTGCATTTTGGTTAAGCTGCTTCAACAATGTAAAAAAGTGGTATAAAAATAAGTTAAAAAAATGAATTGAGTTGAATGTAAAGAGCACCTGCGATAGTGTTAATTCCACAGTCAATGACCACAGCACCAGTCTTCAGCCAATCTCCATGCACCATCTCTGGTTTGCCAATCCCAGTCACCAGGATGTCTGCCTTTCCTACCTACAGCAAATAAACAACATCTGTAACATATGCAGAGCCAGACAGAATATGCTGACATATCTTTTGCCATTTCTGTCCTTTCCGGTTATAAAGTTAAGACACCATTCGAATATGTTATTTGGTTTGTCAATGTGTTCCTTATTTATCATCCACCTGACCACTGTGATGGGGGAACTGCTCTCAGACCAGGGGTCTGTTCTTCGTACCTCGCTTAAATGATCTAAGATGTTTTGGCAGATCCTGGATCTTTCAATCTTGATAACTGATCTCTCGCTAATTTGGTTCTTCAAACAAGTTTGCGAATCAGATTAGAATGTCTGGATAAACTGATCTGAGATCGCTGCGTGTGTTATGAAGGACAGATCTATCGATCCTCGAAATCATTATCAGCAATGCAACGATTGGCTGACGGCACAGCAGCGTAATGACATCATCTGATTAATATTCAATTATCCATGTGAGCAAAATTACATCAAATTAGCAGTAAACGGCTTGTTTAATATGACACGCAATAACCTTCCACATTTGTTGTGAGCTGCAGGCTTTATACTTTCATCTGTCAAGTGTATTCATCATGTATTTCAATGCATATCAATGTATTTAGTTCCACATTTAGAAAAGATTTTCTTTATTATAGTAGCCATTTTTTAATCGGTGTAAAGAATAACTGGTTGTTTACAAAAGCATTTAGGTTTGGTAAAGGCGTCTGCAACTTTTGTGAAGCATCAAATCACCGGCATATAAACTATCAAAACATGTTTCAAACGCATTTCTATTATACACAATTTGTACTAAAGCGATCTGAAAAAGTTCATATCAATAAGTTTTCTCTTTGCACCACCAGGTGGCAGTCTTTGTACTTTCATTTCGAGGGTGCAGATTGCTTAAGTTTTATTAATATGTATTATATACTTTATTTATTTTATTAATGACTATAACTTTATATATATATATACTACTGTAAGAAAATATCAGAATTCGGAACATACTTTCAGTATTATCTTTGTTTGAACTGAGCCGATCTAATCCTGTTTATATAAATTGAACCTGCACCCGATCAGGTTTGACCTAGCAGTACTGTTGCTATGACAACAACTCTCGGATCAGCTTTGAAGAATGAAACGATCCTGGATCGTGTCAAATCGTCAATATCCAAATCCAGCTAACTGAGTAATCCACGTACGAAGAACGGACCCCAGCTCAGGTGATCTTATTCATTGCATCAAACACCATTAAAGTGTAGCTGTGCCATAACATCCTCAGATTCCACTGCGTGCATATGTAGTTTGACTTTTTTAATCCTGAAAGTTGTGTAAATAATTGTCTGGAGCGCTGTACCTCAGAGACCAAGTCTGCAGTCTTTGAATGACAGGTTGTTACAGTTGCGTGATTCCAAAGGAGAAGATCATGCATTGGTGCGCCAACAATCTTACTGCGTCCGATAACCACAGCCCTCTTTCCTGCCAAAGACACACCTAAATACAACACAATGAGGAAGGTCAGTAGAAATACTCAAATTTAATTTGATTTACATTTATAAAACACACACACACACACAAACACACACACTAATCTGTTCAGTTAAAGAGATAGTTCACCCAAAAATGATGACTTTCATCATTTACACAACCTTAACGCCAAATTCACACAGGGCTTCGGCGTCAACGCTCGACTGAAGGCATGTCTGAAGTTGGGGTTGACGTGATCGTCATAGCAGTGTCAGCCAATAAAATTCAGTCAGCAATAGGCCACTTTCTAGATGGTGTATTTGCATACAGCGATCTGATTGGCTGACGCTTTCGTCGGCGCTTAGTTAGCTAGTGCCAACTTCTGCAGTGAGCAACGCCTCTGAAGCAGCGCCGACGGATTCACAATGCAGTTTGGCAACACCTGACGTCACCAATTCAAAGTGAATGGGAAGCGTTGACGCTGACTTGTTCCAACTTGTTCCAAACCTGTTTCACTTTCTTATGTGAAGATATTTGGAAGAAAGCTGGGGACCGCTGGGTTCTATAGTATTTGTTTTTTTGTACTATGCAAGTCAATGGTCCCCAGCTTTAAAGTTTAGATTAAAGATTTTCAGCTTTATTCAAATGATCTTCTTTTATGTTCAACCAAAGAAAGAAACTCATGAAGGTTTGAAACCACTTGAGTGTGAGTAAATGTTCATTTTTGAATTCCTTTTAAGAGCCCATATTATGGGTTTTTGAAAATGCCCTTTCATGTAGTGTGTGTAAGAGCTCTAAGTGAAGTGAAGTATCCAGCTAAGGCTTAAATCTGTAAGAGTACAGTGTTTAAAACTGTTGATTCATTTATAAAAGAGTCGACTCATAGTGCTTCAAACGAGTCGCCTTGACACCGAGTCATTAGGTGTTTCGCCATGATGTACGAACGAAACCAAGTTATTCACGTGCACGCGCAAACCCGGGAGATTTGAAACCTGCGGCCCCGCCCTCTGACACAGATATCCACACACACACACAAACACACACACACACACACACACACACACACACACACAAACATGCCGGTTGATTGAAGTCACACTGCAGATGGATATTATTGAGTCTCTACCCAAAGATGAAACTTCAGCATTATAGCCAAGCAGTTGGAAACTACATGCTATAAAGAATACTTCATCTGCGTTTGTTTAAGGAAGGATCCGTAAAGAGTAATTTACTTATGGACATGTCAGGATGGGTTTCTTCCTCCATTTCTCAAGTGTAAGTACGTGCGATTAAAGTGGTCCCACTTTATATTAAGTGTACTTAACTACTATGTACTTGCATCAAAAAATAAATACAATGTACTTACTGTGTTTATACTGTATTTGAGAACACTTGTGGTGCTTTTGAGTTGGGATAGAGGTTGGGTTATGGACAGGTTTGGTGGCATGGGTAGGTTTAAGGGTGGGTTAAGGTGTAAGGGATGGTCAACAGTGTATTTACAAATGTAATTACAAAAGTTAACTACAGATGTAATTACATACATGTATTTAATCAAGCATAAGTACACAGTAAATACATGTATTTACACAATAAGTACATTGTAACAAACTATTAAATCCTATGTAAGTACATATTAGTTAAGGCCACAATATAAAGTGGGACCATTAAAGTTGCCTCGTTGACTCTAGCTTGCAAATGTATTTAGTTGTGATTTGTTACTTGTAACCGCGTCTACTGTATCAGGTTAACTCGCTATATTCTCATATCGCGTGCAAAGCCACGTTTAAAACGCGACGCGTGCTGCTTTGTTTACGGAGCTCCGTGGAGGAGGGTAGTGTGTGTGTCTGTGTGTGTGTGTGTGTGTGTGCGCGCTGTCGTCCGGAGGTGTGTGTGTGTGTGTGTTTGTGCGCGCGTTGTCGTCCGGAGCAGGGTAAAGTGTTTGTGTGTGTGTGTGCAATATGTGTGTGTGTGTGTCTGTGAAAAGAGCAGAGTGAGACAAGCTAAAAGATCTCCTCAACAGTTTTTGGAGTTTTTGCTCAATAAAATAGTTAGTCGTCTGTATTTTCAAGTCCATCTCTGTATTTACATTCACCCACTGGCAGCTAAAATCCACGCCTACACTATCGAGCGTGTATGAAGTGTGATTACTCTTATATTGCTGATTAGCTGTTGGGCATTTCACTCTCTGACTGAAGGCAGTCGACCAATCGCGACAGACTGTCATTGGTCCAATCAGCGCAGATTAGCTTCGCGCTAAGGAGGGGTTTGGGAACAAATGAATCACTGGACGATTCATACGGGAGTCGCTGGAATAATTAGGTAAAAATAAATGCAGATTATAAGACCATGAAAGTGTTTTTTGACCTTGCATGCATATTAAACTGTTGTTGGAGACCCTTACAACCAAGATATGACCCTATTTCATGTATAATATGGGCTCTTTAATGCAAAACACTCCTATGGATCTTAAAAGTGATGTTTAAAGAATCTGTCTTTGACAAAAATGGACAAAGATGTTGAGTAACATTAGTCCTTGCAAATCCAAGTCTTCTTCTAAAGGTATGCTTGAAAAAAGCTAACGTTTTCTCTCAAATCTCCTGAAATCGGTGACTAACTCATATATACAAAGCACAAATAGAATATGTTGAACCCATAAATAACATGAAACCGCATCAGTTCTTGAGTAACTTGCAGTCATTGACCTAAAAGGCAACAGGTTTCAAATGCAGCCATATTGGCTTTGGATAATCAACACAAGTATACAATATCCCAAAGTAAGTTTATCAGTTCACAAGATTTTGGTTGGAGCTGTATGGATTAATTATACACCATGAACTTTCCAGGGTATAAAACTGAAGACCACATTGATTTTCACTTGATGGAAAGGAGCTAACATGGTCTATCTCCTTTTGTGCATCACGGACTAAAGAAACTGTATCTGCATTTCCAGTAGTAGTCCAGAATAATAGTTCAGAAACACCCTAGACTATTTTAAAGTGAGCTGTACAGTGTATACTGTGGAAGTGACACTTGGATCTGTGCTGAATGAAAGGAACAAGAAGATCTGAAGAGCATATTTTCCACACATCGAATGTTTTACTTGGGGGTTTTAATAAATGCTAGAGAATTGTAAGAAGAATAAGGGGTCAATCACACCGAATGCGCTTTTCCCTGATAAATATGCGAGACGCACCACGCTGCCTTTGTTAACAAGAAAAGAAGAAGTGTGGTGCGCTTTTTATGTCGCTAGTGAAAGTTTACAAATTTCTTTAAATATATATACATTTCATTGTAAAATACATTCTGAGGGAGCCTATACGTGAAACACAGGCCCTGTTTACACTAATGCATTTTAGTTTGAAAACACGTAAGTTTTGCTACGGTTACGCCGTCGGTCCACACTATGCCGGAGTTCTCGAGCGTTTCGAAAACGCTGGAGAGGCCGTTTTCATTCTGAAACGCTGCTGCTCCGTCTCAGTGTGGATGATGGAAAACGGAGACATCTGAAACCGGAGGCGGGGCTGCAGACATTCGCCTCTCTGATTGGAGCTTTTCCTCAACATTAAGTAGCCTAACACACACAGTTCAGTCCTGCATCCTCTTCTTGTAAGTTCAGACTTCACAAGTTTGATCAAGGCTGCAGTCTCTTCTTCTCAGTTTGATATGGAAAACAGACTACCGAGGACACAGGTAAATCTTTAAAGGGAACAGTGTACTTCATAACTTCATTCACATCACCCTGGCTACGCTCACTTTCTCAACAATAAAATGTAAACATGATTTAAGGAACTGCCTATTTTTATTTTAATATTAGCAACTTAATAGACAGCAGAAATTTTGAGGCGTCGTGCTGCATTTATGAGCGTCATCTTCACTGTGTGGATATTTATAACTAAACGGAGCCTATAACAACTGCCTCCTTTCAATTTCAGTGAAAATACGAAACACACCCTCTCTTTTGCTGAATATCAGTTTTAATAAGCGATAATGGCCATTATAAAAGTATAACATACAATAAGTTTATACATTATAGGAAATAAAGGCAAGCGATCAGTCAATATGCAGAATGTAGGCTACGTGGTTACATTAATCATTAACTTATCTTTGCGCTCAGCCAAAACACGTTACCTGTGAACAAGTAATAGATTCCAATGACCAAAGTCAGGGAATATGTAGTTAGATAAACACAACAAGATGAATGAAATATCCCGTTTAATAAATATAGTGAGATTAGATCCAGCGGGAGATGCTTGATGAGAAGTCCGACTAGCACAGCTCTCATCTGGGTAGATGGGCTGCAGCGCTTGCCCGAGTGTGTGTGTGTGGTCACGTGATGTGCGTTGTCAGCGTTTTGGTGTGGATGGAGAGCAGTTCAGAAACGCTGGGTAAAACGCGAGTGTGGACGCGGATCGTTTTCATTCTAAAACGCCTTTTTAAAATTAAAACGCACTAGTGTAAACGGGGCCACAGTCTCATGTCTCCAAAGTAATGCAAATTGTCAGTTTCAAAGCACAGTTGTGTCTATTCTCTAACAAATGGCACAGTAACACTTTCAAGTGGTTCAACTGGCCGGACGGCTTCTGAATCCAGTACGTCATTTGCAAACTTTGTTTTCATGCTAAAATGTATCGTGAATGGGTACCTGTATGCTGATGAGATTGGGGCAGGGGGGAAAAGGCAATTTACCCTGCTGACAACAACACTTCATTTGCATGCTCTGT
The DNA here is from genome assembly GCF_049306965.1 of Danio rerio. Lineage (NCBI taxonomy): Eukaryota > Metazoa > Chordata > Actinopteri > Cypriniformes > Danionidae > Danio > Danio rerio. Next base: position 55,471,719 of record NC_133192.1, read on the forward strand.
TTAGGTTTGTCCCCACCCCTATGTATCAATGTCTGTAAAAATGTGTTTAAAACTGAGTGCTTGACTGCACTAGTTCATAATTCTTTCGATGATGCCACAGCGATGTCGAGTTCTTCTTATTAAAGGATTCTGCTTTGAAGATACCCGAAAGTTCTCCCTGGTTTTTGGCTCGTCTTAGAAATTCACAACACTAGGCATGACTGAATCAGCTGCATATTGTGCGCAAGTGGTGCTTGTTGATATTCATATACTTTTAATATTTAATAATATTATGATATTCAAGATTTATAAAGTCAAACAGCTCCGGATAACTCAAAACAGCAACTAAAAGTCTCTCCTCAATCTTTAAAAGTCTCCAAAGTCATCTTGACAGCACAAATACTGCTGTCACCTCAACGGAAACCCCGCCTCTGTTTTCTTTTGATTGGAGAATGAAAAATACGCGACTGACGCTAAGAGTTGACATATAGCACACAACGGCAAAAACAATAGCCTAGTGGTTAGTGTGCTGACATATGGTGCAGTAGCACTTCAGGGCGTCCAGAGTTCGAATCCCAGCTCGAGGACATTTCCCGTCCCTACCCTCTCTCTCCCCCACTTTGCTTCTTGTCTGAAATACTGAAATATCAAAAGAAAATTGTGTAATCTGAACAGAGTTTAGTCTGAAGTGCCTGACTCACCTGTTTGTTTGATGAGCTCCATACATCCATTAGGAGTACATGGGATAAAACAGTCTCCAAGATCACCACGTGCCAGTTTCCCTGCATTGATGCTAGTCAAACTGAAGCAAAGCAAACAAACACACTTTAAATCAGTCTCTTTAATCATTTAAAAGACATATTAACTCAGAATTGTAACAGAGTAATGATTAAAAATGAATTATATTTCTGTACCCATCCACATCTTTCTCTGGAGCCACAGAATTGATGACTCTTTCTGTGTTAATAGTGTGGATGGAGTCGAGGGGCAGCTGGACTATGAGCCCATGGATCTTGGAGTTCTCGTTGACTTCAGTCACACTCTGCAAAACCTATCCAATGTTCAACACAGTTTATCTTAATTCAACAAAAACACTACACTAAGCAGGTAATCACTCTCTTTGTGATTTGCTCTACCTCAGTCTCGGTCGCAGTCTTTGGAAGCTTTATATGTACAGCAGTGATCCCAATCTACAATTGAGAAAGCTCATTAAAGTCATTTTGATACGAGTTTTATTGTTACTTTAGATCACTCCACCATGAAACATTTCACTCATTTATTTATTTTTTCTATCTGAAAGGGAGTCAGTTTCACATTTATACTACTTTTTCCAATCTATCTATCTATCTATCTATCTATCTATCTATCTATCTATCTATCTAAACATCCCTCCGTTCATCCAATCATATATCTATCTATCAAACCATCCATCTAACCATCCACCCATCAATCTAACCTTCCCTTTATCTATCTAACCATCCATCCATCTAACCTTTCATCAATCAATCAATCATCCATCCATCCATCCATCCATCCATCCATCTAATAATTAATCTTTCCAACCATTCATCCAACCATCTATCTGTCCATCTAACCAGCCATCCATTCATTCATGCAATCAACCATCCAACCATTCACCTATCTATCCATCCATCCATCTATCTATCTATCTATCTATCTATCTATCTATCTATCTATCTATCTATCTATCTATCTATCATCCATCCAAATATCTACCCAACCTTCCTTTCATATAACCATCCATCAATCAAAATATCCATCTATCTATCTATCTATCTATCTATCTATCTATCTATCTATCTATCTATCTATCTATCTATCTATCTATCTATCTATCTATCTATCTATCTATCTATCTATCTTCCATCCATCCAAATATCTACCCAACCTCCCTTTCATATAACCATCCATCAATCAAAATATCCATCTATCTAACGATTAAACCTTCCTTTCATCTAACCATCCATCTATCTATCCGTCTTACCATCCATCCATCTAACCTTCCATCCATTTAACAATCTATCCAACCATCCATCTAGCTATCTAACCATCCATCCACCCATCCATATCTCTAAATATCTATCCAACCATCCATCTAACCATCCACCCATTCATTTAACCTTCCCTTCATCTATCCAACCATACATCCATCTATCCAACCATACATCAATCATTCATCCATCCATCCATCCATCTAATAATTAATCCATCCAACCATTCATCTAACCATCCATCCATCAAACAATCTCTCCATCCATCCAACTATCCATATATCTATCTATCCAACCATCCATCCATTCATCTAACCATCCATCTAAATATCTATCCAACCATTAAACCTTCATTTCATCTAACCTTCCGTCTATCTAACAATCTATTGATCTGTTTAACCATCCAACCTTCCATTCATCAAACAATCGATTTAACCATCCATCTAACCGTCCATCCATCTAATAATCTATCCAACCATCCATTTAGCTATCTATCTAACCATCTATCCATCCAACTATCTATTTAAATATCTATCCAACCATACATATAACTACCTAGCTATCTATTTAAACATCTATCCATCCATCAGATAATATATCCATCTAAATATCCATCCATCAATCTATCATTGAGTTTCTTTCTTCTGTTGAACACAAATAAAGAAATATTGAAGAAAGCTAAGAACATGCGATCACTGACTTCCTGACTATCATTGACTATCCCTTTAAGAGACACAACCCTTTAAATTAGATCATGCGTGAAGTCTTGTGACATTAAACTGAATTTGCTACTTTCAAAGACCAGTCAGAAACTTGTCTATACAGTACTGAGCATAGAGCTAAGAGATTAAAGTTGCAGAATCACCATGTTATTGTTGCTTTACCTGGGCAGCAGCCTTTAGCTTCATGCTAATGTACAAGTTTGAGTCATCTCTGTCTCCCACCTATAACAGACAAAACCCATCAACACCAGACAATTAGTCCAAAAACATGTAAGGCACATAAGACTAAAATGGCACAAATAAAAATTGAGAAAAGAGGAAATTATCCCGATTTTTAAATGCCCCTAGTCATGCAAGTCAAGTTGAAGCCCTGCTTCTAAAATGTTTTACTGTTATTCAGAGAGAGATAACGTATCACCACTCACCTGTAACACAACAAGGCCTGGCTCGAAGTTGGGATGAGTCTTTTTCATCTCCTCCACCTCTTCCTTCAGCCTCTCTCGAACCTGACTGCAGACACATACAGTGAGAATTCAAAACTCGCACTTCAGCAGTGTTTATTTCAGCAGAAAATCTGCTATTGAGCAGCGTATATTTGAGGGCGTGCCAGAAGTTGAATGAATGTCGACTTGTAATACTGCGCTCATGACACTGGTCATTGAAATAACGTCATAAAATGTTGGAAGATCTGTTTAAATGGCTGGCCGCAACAGCTGGAAAAAAAAATCCTAGAGGAAACACTGAATGCACTGACATAAACTGTTCTCTATAAAAGATGTGACTTACGCCCCATTCACACTGGGCGTCAGCATCAACGCTTCCCATTCACTTTGAATGGGTGACATCAGGCATTGCCGAACTGCATTGTGGATCCGTCGGTGCCGCTTCAGAGGCGTTGCTCGTTGCAGAAGTTGGGACTAGCTCAACTTTTTAAGCGCCAATAGAAGTGTCACCCAATCAGATTGCTGTATGCAAATACACCAGCTAGACAGTGGCCTATTGCTGACTGAATTTCATTGGCTGACGCTGCTTTGATGATCGCGTTTGCCCCAACTTCAGACACGCCTTCAGTCAAGCAGTGACGCTGAAGCCCCGTGTGAATGGGACGTTAGGGAAGTTCAAAACTTCTTCAAAAACAGTTTTTCAGGTCCATTTGTGACCCTAGGACTTCAATTGATTCATTCATTTTCTGGTCGCCACAGGGGAATGAACCGCCAACTTCATTCGAAGCGCATCGTAACGCAATGTGCTGACCGCTGGACCACAACGGAACTGCTATGCTTGTGTGGCTGGAATAATACTTAATCATCATCATTACCCTGCAGGCTACATTTTGCTCAAGGGGCTGCGAGACAATAAATAAGAAGAGCGGAGCTGCAGCAAAATAATGGATAAAAAGACTGAGGCTATGGTCAAATAAATAAATAAATGAATGAAAAAAAAGTGCGACTGCTGGCGACTCCGTTCGCCATGCTGGAGAGGAACAGTCTGCGCAAAAAGTGCGCAGAGTGGGTGTCCTTGACTACAGCTCTCATCTGATTGGCTGAAAGGTGCGAGTTGCCCTGAATCTGCCAGGAAAGTCTCAAAAATACACACACACACACGTATCCAGGGGGAGTCGTACGTGAAAGAGGATTTGCACATTCTCATTCAGGATGAACTCGCAAGTTTTAAACATTCAAAACTTTTTGTACACTCTTATACATTTGCAAATGGTGTTTTGCATTTGTGAAACGTATTTTATGAAAGTGTATTTTTATTTTGTGCACGTTAAATTTTTTTGTGAATATAAAGAAATATTTTACGCACGTGAATTTGATTTCATGCACGTGAATTTGGCTACGCATGTGTCCATCGTGTCTTTTTGCGTGAATTATTATTGAGACTTATCTGATTCCATATACCGTAGCAACGGTATGGCAGAAAATGTTTTATTTTAATTTTAAAACCTTGACTTTTGCAAACTATGCTATACCTTGAAAACGGTTATCATCCTATGCCTAGTTGATGCAAGCTTCCCTTGTTCACTTGATGAAGTAGAACGCACTTCAAAATGGCATCAGGGATTCCTCTGAGGGAATGAAAGCAGTCTAAAAGTGGAGCCATCTTTTCGCAGCCATCTTTAAGGTTTAACACAAGACACAGATTATAAACCACAACTACAGACACCATCATTGGTCATCTTTCATCCATATCCTCTGCTTTCACACACAACAGTGTGCTTCTCAAAGAAATGGACCCATCCTTGTAAGGTTATATAATCTCTGCACATTGTAGCGTTTCATTTTTGGACATGATGACAATTGACAAAGCTGATAATCTTTGGGAAATTAGACCTTAAAACTTAAATTATATATCATTACTACACATTTTTGAGGTTATTAATAGATTAAGAGAATCTTTTATGTACTGAATTAGATTTTTTTGATAAATTTTATGTCAAAAAGATTTGAAGTGCACCTTTGCATATAATTAAAACAAAATTGTGATTTTTTTTTCTTCACGGATAAAAAAAATTGTAATTTTTCCTTTGTACACTGTTAAATTATTTAAAATATCCAGTTTGCATAAAGAAGTAAATGTAAACTACAAGACCAACACACTTTACACTATACGAATATGTCATTTTAAATCAACAGTAGGTAAACAACATCAAAGAACATAGAAATATAAGAGCACTGAAAGGAAAATGGCTCGTGAGTAAACATGATGTTAGGAAAACAGCTGAATTCATAGAGGTAAAGTTGGTTATATTTTTACACATTAGTTCATTTAGCAGTCTATATATTGTTTACTATGTTACTTTGAATATTCGATCGGAATTAGCATGCAAGTGTGACTTGAAAACAACATTAACACTGTTTATTTGACTATGAACAATGTTGTACTTTGATAGTCATTGGCTGCTAATATGATTTCCCTATTTAAAATTTGCAATGAATACTTTTCTGAAATGATATTAAGGGGAATGTCTGAAAATCCGAATATAAAACCAACTTTACTTCTATGCTGAATTCTAAACACATTCATACACGTTTAAGAAATAATCTTTTGTGTGTGCAGCTGTGAACTGATTTACATGACAGCTACTCTTGAAACGTAATAAAAATGTGATCATGAAAACTACTCGAGTTCAGAGGTCACTGACAAAACAAACAAACAAAAAAGAAATTCGCTTCAAAAGAATACAAAAATAAGCAACAGCGTTTCCAATCAGTCAACCATACTTTCGAGATTTAATCACGAATATAAAGCCAAGTTTTGAAACCTGAAGTAAAAAAAAAAACTTTGCAAAGGAATTAACTTACGCTGAGATGGTTTTCCCGCAGATGATCTGAGCAGGCATCGTGTAACTTTATGAGCTTGTTTTGTGAAATAGGAGATGCAGTTGTGTCCTCCGCAGTTTGTGCTGCTAACAGAAAGCACGTGCCCAACTCTTCTTCTACTTGTCTGACTGACGCCTTGTCTAGCGTTACGAAACGAATCCGCCCCTACGTTCGTGAATAGCAGAAAATACGTACATTTACGTCAATGTAGATATCTGTCTGCCAGTAATGCCACAACAACAATCGCCTTTTTAATCTGCTAAAATAAGACAGGAACTTTATCTTGACGGTTAAACAACAGTATGTACAGTATGGTAAATTTACTCATTGATTTGTTTTAGCAGTGATTACAATGTTGCTGAAAAATCCAGTTTAAACCAGCCTAGGCTGGTTGGCTGGTTTTAGCTGGTCAACCACTGGTTTTAGAGGGGTTTTGGCCATCTCCAGGCTGGCTTCCAGCCATTTCCAGCCTGGTCTTAGCTGGACATAGCTGGTTTTGGCTGGGCTCCCAGCCTGGCTAGGCTGGTCAAGCTGGTTTTAGCTGGTCATCTCCCAGCCTGACCAGCAAAGACCAGGCTGGAAATGGCTGCAAACCAGCCTGGAAATTGCCAAAACCCCTCTAAAACCAGCCTGGTCGACCAGCTAAAACCATCCAATTAGCCTAGGCTGGTTTAAGCTGTTTTTTTAATAGGGATCAAAGATAATTCACGATAATCCCTACTGAAAAATCCAGCTTAAACTAGCCTAGGCTAATTGGGTGGTTTTAGCTGGTCGACCAGGCTGGTTTTAGAGGGGTTTTGGCCACTTCCAGGCTGGTTTCCAGCCACTTCCAGCCTGGTCTTAGCTGGTCAGGCTGGGAGATGACCAGCTAAAACCAGCTTGACCAGCCTAGCCAGGCTGGGAGCCCAGCCAAAACCAGCTATGTCCAGCTTGAACCAGGCTGGTCAAGCTGGTTTAGCTGGTCATTTTCCAGCCTGACCAGCTAAGACCAGGCTGGAAACCAGCCTGGAAGTGGCCAAAACCCCTCTAAAACCAGCCCGGTTGACCAGCTCAAACCACCCAACCAGCCTAGGCGGGTTTAAGGTGGATTTTTTAGCAGGGATGTGGGATGTTATATGGAAGGCCAGAAGGCATTCATCATTCATTCATTTTCTTTTCGGCTTAGTCCCTTTATTATTCCGGGGTCGCCACAGCGGAATGAACCGCCAACTTATCCAGCATTTTTTATGCAGCGGATGCCCTTCCGACCGCAAGCCAACACTGGAAAGCCAGAAGACATGATTTCAAGAAATGATCTTTGATAACAATTAAACATGCATTTATTTATTTTTTATCATTTTCTTTTTCATTTTCAAATTGTCAATTGTTCAATAAAAAAATAATTAAAAACAAACATTTAAACATGCAGATAAAGTCTATACAAACACAATCTTAAATACAATGGTGGCAAATGTGCTGATAAAGTGATAACATGATCAGTTTTTGATTGTGGCTGTGTTGTAATTTTCAGTTGAACAACTTTAAAAAGAGACAGCACAAAGAGGAGTATTCAATTGTCTTGGAGCTGTTAAATCAACACACACTAGTGCTTTTGGACTTTGCACAGGTCAGGGACATGTTGAACAAGAGTGATAGTGATCATACTACATCAGATGTCTGGAATAATTCAGCATTTCAGTTGCTAAGGAGGCTGCTTTAATGTGTACCCCTAACCCAGTTTGTCTGTCTGTCTGCAATCCAGCCCACTCGGTTAGGCTTGCAAAAATAAATGAATCCTTGGACTCCATTTTGTTTGTTCTTACATTGTTGATGCTTGATTTAAAGCTTTAGTGGCTGACCATGGGTGACGCAGTAGGTAAAACTGTCGCCTTACAGCAAGAACGTCGCTGGTTCGATCCTCGGCTGGGTCAGTTGGCGTTTCTGTGTGGAGTTTGCATGTTATCCCTGCGATCATGTGGGTTTTCTCTAGGGTGCTCTGGTTTCCAAAGACATGCGGAATTGGGTAGGCTAAAATTGTCCATAGTGTATGAGTGTGTGTGTGTGGATGTTTCCCAGAGATGGGTTGCAGCAGGAAGGGCATCCGCTGCGTAAAAACGTGCAAGATAAGTTGGCGGTTCATTCCGCTCAGGCGACCCTGGATTAATAAAGGGACTAAGCTGAAAAGGAATGAATTGCTGACAGTGTCAGCACTGTAATAAAATTAATGCATGCAAATTTAAAACTCATGTCTTGAAGTAGTTCATTATGATGCGATTTAACTTCTAAGTGTGATCTTATTGGACAGGAATTGCAGGACTGATTTTTCTAATCCCCATAAACGATAAAAAATAAAGTAGTGACTGCAGGTTGAAGGAAAGTAGTGGAATAAACTACAGATAAAGCACTAAAAACCAGGGGCGGACTGGGACAAAAATTCAGCCCTGGCACTGTAGCCACATCAGCCCACATAACCACACCGACATAGCCCCACCCACGGACACGCACATTCACTATTTATTTTGGTGTACAGATGGTGAAATAATATGCAACACAATCTCACGGCAATTTGTAACTTTCTCATTTAGTGGCTACTTCGTATGAATTCGTACGATCTAATTCGTACAATTTAGTACGATTTGCTTGTCCCCCAATGATGGTTGGGGTTAGGGGTGGGGTCAGGTGCCACGCCTCCTTTTTAAAATCGTACCATTTCGTACGACAGAACTCGTACGAATTAGCCACTAAACTGGCAAAACGTAAAATACTTACGTTTTCTCGTGAGATCAGGCTGTAATATGACATTCTTGCCAGATTTTGATTACGTTAAAAATTGTTAACGTAACGTAATTGGTTTGATTACGGTAACCTCGGCCCATCTTGAAATCAGGCGGCCGTCGCATATTGGTCCAAATGCTTAACATTTATTATTATTACTATTATTATTATTATTATTATTATTATCATCATCATAATATAACATCTAGCAAGATATAAAAGCTGCCTCCACGTAAAAACAATACATTAAAAAAAAAAAAACTGACCGGCCCACATTTAAAAATTGGTCCGGCCCTTCTGGCATTTGCCAGAATTTCCAGATGGCCAGTCCGCCCCTGCTAAAAACATACTTAGGGGAAAGCCTACGTACACATTTTTAAAACTACTCAGTAAATTACAATTTCTGAGAAAATCTACTCTATTACAATAGTTTGAGTATTTGTAACTAGTTACTTTACACCACTGTATGCTACATTGTATTTTTTAAATGGGGATATATATACTGATTATTAATAGCAACCTGTACATATATTGTAACATATACACTTGTAATCATGTTTATCTATCCCTGTACATATATTCATATTCATATATTGTAACATATACACTTGTAATCATGTTAATCTATCTGCACACTACTGATTATTAATAGCAACCTGCACATATATTCATTTATTGTAAATCTGTTCATAGCTAATACAACCTGTATATAATGTTGACAGTACATCCATCTGTAAATATCACCATAGTTTTTCTATAACTGCACTTTATAACTTATTCCTGTATCCTGCACTTGCTGCTATTGCACTGCTGGTTAGACCTAAACTGCATTTCGTTGCATTGTACTTGTACATGTGTAATGACAATAAAGTTGAATCTAATCTAATCTTATCTAATCTAATATGGTCAGGAGACTAACTCAATAAGGCCAAAAAATAAAGATTAAATATCTATATAAAGCTTTTACTAACTATTTGATAAAGGTCTGTTTTTTTTGTAGAACAAAGTTACCTGAAAATGAACAAGTTACCTTGTTCACATCAAATAATATATTGATTTACTTTTTGTTAGAGTTGCTTAGTTTGCCACTTTTGTTTCTGATTGGCACATTTGATTGTAATTGTCAAATAACAGCAACAGAAAAACGCTTTACAGACATTTTCATTGATTTATGAATGGCCAGTAAGCTGATTTTAACTTGCAATATTTTTGGCCAAACGTTCCCATAACAAACACGATCCTTGTGAAAAGCCTTCCCAGGAGAGTTAGTGTTTTAGCAGCGAAGGTTAGGCCAACTCCACATTTAACCCTAATTAACTATAAGACCCAGCTAAATTATTGCCACAGCAGAGCAACTAAAGCCACATAGTAGAAGCATCAGATAGACAGCTGCACAGTGGAAACTACAGGAACTAAGAGAGAAACAACACACAAAAGCTGTTGGATTGTGGAGAAAATAAAAAATTAACAAACGTTTTGCTAATCTAGAGACAAAGGAACACGACACTACTTGTTCAATATAAAATTAAAATGACTGTCTCTCTGGTATTAAAACTGTAGGAGATGTAACTGCACACAAGAATTTATGAATAGTAGAACTACCAGCAGGAATGAGCTCATGGTAGTCTAATCTGGAATAGATGGGGGGTTTAGAGGTGATAATCAGGATGCTGAACACTGAGATGAACATGAAGCTGTGCCTTTCACTGCAACTTGGATATTGTGTTGAGATCCCTGCTGAAAAATCCAGCTTAAACCAGTCTAGGCTGGTTGGCTGGTTTTAGCTGGTCGACCAGGCTGGTTTTAGAGGGTTTTTGGCCATTTCCAGGCTGGTTTCCAGCCATTTTCAGCCTGGTCTTAGCTGGTCAGGCTGGGAGATGACCAGCTAAAACCAGCTTGACCAGCCTAGCCAGGCTGAGAGCCCAGCCAAAACCAGCTATGTCCAGCTTAAACCAGGCTGGTTAAGCTGGTTTTAGCTGGTCATTTTCCAGCCTGACCAGCTAAGACCAGGCTGGAAATGGCTGGAGACCAGCCTGGAAGTGGCCAAAACCCCTCTAAAACCAGCCCGGTAGACCAGCTCAAACCAGCCAACCAGCCTAGGCTGGTTTAAGTTGGATTTTTTAGCAGGGATGAGCCTAAATGACCTAGCATTAGCCAAAAATCCCACGTTTAGTATAACATAGCTTTTGTTTCAAGCTGTCAATGATGTTTGCAGCACAAAATTTGAGCAGATGGGTAAAAATGAGGCTTTAGATTGTATTTGTTTTTAATCCACGGATAGCTGTATGCATGTGGATTACCTTTATAGGTGCAGCACGTCTCTCTTAACAGCAATTGTTGTCCTGATAATACATTTAACTTGGTCAAATTCTGCATCGTGGCACTATAGCTTATGATTAACTCCTTGCAGGGATTAGATTCTGGTGTGTTTTTGGCAGAGGTCTTGAGTCCTTGCGTAATTCAGCCTGACCGTTGCCTGCTTGAATGTTTATTCAACAGGGTCAAGGTGCAAGGTGTTACAAACACACTCGGAAATTGAGTACAGTTCTGACACACGCCACCCTGTCTCTGAAATCCACCACTGTTATGCTGAGAAATATAATGCAGCTTTTGTAAGTAGTCAATCTATTTTGTAGCTGTGACTCAAGGAAGAGCTGAGATGGGGAGTGGAAGACAAGCCTGGCATAGGATTAAGGTTGCACAAAACCCATTGAACGAGTTGCAGAGACATTTTTTAAGTTGACAAGTCAAACAAATTCAACTGGGTTAAGATAAGGGGCCTGTCTCATGGAGCTGCATTAGCTGGCTAGCCAGTTAAGTTATAGTTTAGTTTACGCTAATTGTTGGTTTTAGGTACCATGAAGGTAGCTCAGCTCCATAGCAACAAAGAATAATTCAAGGATAACTGCCTTCAGGTGAAGTTTTTTTCCCCTCTCCGCTGTCGCCACTGCCTCGCATGGTTCAGGATTGGTAGAGCTACGCATCGATGAATTTGCTCTTCAGTGTTTGAACTCTCAGTAATGATTAAATCACACTGAACTGAGCTAAACTGAACTGAACTTAAACACTAAAACCTGAATCACACTGTTCCAGTTACTATGACCAGTTATGTGAAGCTGCTTTGACACAATCTACATTGTAAAAGCGCTATACAAATAAAGCTGAATTGAATTGAATGTTACCTTAAACCCAAGATTGGTGCAATCTAAATTGAAAGTGAACTGGCTAGACAACTAGTCCAGCTTCATGGTACAGGCCCCAGGTTAAGTTACTCCAAGTCACACTAGAGCAGGGGTGCCCAAGGTCCTTGAGGGCCTTTTGCTTCAACCACAATTAAACACACCTGGACCAGCTAATCAAGCTCCATCTTGGTATACTAGAAACGTCCAGGTAGGTGTGTTGAGGTAAGTTGAAGCTAAACTCTGCAGGACACCGGCCCTCCAGGACTGAGTTTGGGCATCCGAACGGAATAGTTTTGGGACAACTATGACAAAAGCTTAACATGCTTATCGGAGCAGTTGCAAAGACTTCCAAAGACCTTGTTTCTACATTGACTGGCACGAGCGACCCCTTTTCCTCATCACTACTGATGTAACTGCAATAAAACCTTCAATGAGTACGTTTAAACCAATAATTAAAAAAATATTAAGACAATACTCTGATTACGAGTCTACCATGTAAACAGTGATTTCTGATTAATTAAATCAGATTGTGGTCATAAACAAACTAAATAGAAATCAAATTAAAACTTGTCCATACAGTAGTCAACGTTTAAAAAAGCTTGTCAAAATAAGACAAGAATTGGTGTCATTGAATATTTTTAGAACAACTTTCATAAAAGCTTTGGATCCACTTCAAATGTTGACTACTGCATGTATATTTTGCAGGGAAAGCAATAACTGACTAAATGTTGACCTTCAGTAAAAACATTTTCCAAATGGACTTCCCAATGTATAAAAACTCAAGCTAGACAATGTAAAAGTTATACTAGAGGGCCTTTACTTAAAAAAAGTTCTCAAAGCAGTAGCCTATTCTCAACTAGAGTGCTTCTGACATTCTGTTGTACGCCACTGCAAAAAAAAGGTGGGGTTTAACAAGATGAATAGAGGTTAAAGCAAGTGATTGCTCTATATTTTAAATCTCTGTACAAAGAGGTCATGTTTGTTGGTCTCTTGCAATCACGTAAAGCAATTTTGCAGGTCAGAGTTCACCAAGCTTGAATTTTTCAATGCAGCAGCATGTGAAACTCGTCGCATGAACTTGCGTTTCGGTCTACCACATTTGGATGCCTATGAATGGAAGTCCATAGGGTGAAAAGTGCAGCGTGACTGTGGCTTAACTCTGGAATGCATGCTGCTGAAAGTGTGGCATATGAAGCAAACAGCCAATCACATGACACATGAGAGTCCATTTAAATCAATGGTATCAAACTCAATTCCTGGAGGGCTGCAGCTCTGCACAGTTTAGGTCCAACCACCTCCAAAGCACACCTGCTTAACAGTCTCAGGTAGTCTAGAACACCTTGATTAGTTGGATCAGCTGTGTTTGTTTAGGGTTGGAGCAAATCTGTGCAGAGCTGCGGCCCTCCAGGGATTGAGTTTGAGACCTATGGTTTAAATGATTTCTCACAAGAGTCAGCACAATTCATTTCTCTGTTGAAGAGAACACCGCTGAAAAGACCCCCTCTTCCCTTCCTTCGGGACATTTTCCTTTCACGGTGCTCTAGCAAAGCTACCAGTACTGTGAAAGACTACAGCAACCTGTTTAGTTCTGACTGAAAAATACATCAGAGTTGACCTACAAGATTTGATGTTTTGAACTAGTTTTTCAACAGTTTGCTTGGTTAGTGTCATTTATTCGCGCTCACTCCTTGAATCTTGACTGAGCAAAGTTGTCTTTTCCTCAATTTAGTGTCCATTTTACTTGTGTATCCAATAGTCAACATTTAAAGTGGAGCTTTAAAAAAAGCTTGTCATAATTGTCCTAAGACAAGAATTGGTGTTGTTGAATAGTTTTAGGGCGATTTTGATGAAAGCTTAACATGCTCATCGGAGCAGTTACAAAGACTTCCAGAGAACTTGTTTCTACATTCTGACTGGCACGGATGACTACTTTTTCTCTTGACTACTGGTGTAACTGCAATAAAACCTTCATTGAGTAGGATATATTCGTGCATAGGCGACAGAATAGAGAGGGCGGCGTCAGCGACACCTCCATCAGCACCCGCGTGTCCTCAGTTATAGCCACGCATAGGGCGGCAGAATAGAGAGGGTGACGTCAGCAACACCTCCCTCCCTCAGCACCCGCGCGTCCTCAGTTATATCCGCGCATAGGGCAGCAGAATAGAGGTCCGCGACACCTCACTTCATTTTCAGAACCGTTCACTTTCGATTTCACATTGGGGTTGAGGGCGGCGTGATCGTCCTCTGCCTAGAGCGGCAGTTCAGCTTGCTCCGGCCCTGAGTCTACCATGTAAACAGCAATTTTTGATTAATTTAATCAGATTAAGGTCATAATCGAACTAAAGAGAAATTGAATAAAGACTTGTCCATACAGTAGTCAACCTTTAAAAAAGCTTGTCAAGATAAGACAAGAATTGGTGTCGTTGAATATTTTTAGAACAACTTTCATAAAAGCTTTGGATCCACTTCAAATGTTGACTACTGCATGTATTTTGCAGGGAAAGCAATAACTGACTAAATGTTTACCTTCAATAAAAACATCTCCCAAATGGACTCAATGTATAAAAACTCAAGCTAGACAATGTAAAAGTTATACTAGAGGGCCTTTTACTTTACTTAAAAAAGTTCTCAAAGCAGTAGCCTATCCTCAACTCTCAACTTTAACAATCAATGCTGTTTCTCAACGGTTGAGAAATGAGCAACCTCAGCGACCTTTTGATTCTGCCACTAAGTAAATCCATGCTAGTGTGCATACACTTTTGCTACAATATTACGCGCACACACAAAAATACTAGTTTATTCTTTTAAATTCTTTATTTTTACCCACCTTATGTTGTACTCTGTCCTTTTCTTCACTACAGTGAATGTTCACACTGAAACGTTTGACCTCAATTTAGATAACGGGAGAATTCTCAGAATTGCAAACACCACGATTTGACACCAAGTATTCATGTGGATGCCACAATTTACACTGAGCATTCAGTTTACTTAAATTGAATGTTAGGTGGAAGACAAGTACGTTGAAACACTACTGTTAAGTTAAAAATAAATACTTTCGAATAAAGGAAAAAAAATAAAGAAAAAAAAATCCCACAGGGATAGATGATAACTTTTTCATTCTACACAAAACTGTACATTTAAAAAAAATTCATCTAATTTTCATCAGAGAATTTCAGAAATACAAAAGGTTTTTTTTTTAGCACAACCATAATAGTACATCAAAACGTTAAATATTGTACAAAACTTTGCTTTCTCTTCTACTAATTAAAAGTCATTAACAATGTGTTGGAACTACTATAAATGCAAGAGAGTATCTGGATGTACCTGTCAGCAGCATGTGACACAGTATGTGGTCCTGAGAGCAAGGCCTTGTTTTTAACGTCTCTACTCTAACCATCAACTGTGCAGCCTCTTTTCCAGGATGACCCTAGGCTGCATATCTTGAAGTTGCTTCAGCAGAAGTCTAGAACCAGGGGACTGGTTTTTATACATGACAATTTTAACATTGTTCACTCTCTCGATCTTTAGAGGATTTCGGAAATTAACGACGCGCTTGACTTGATCTTTCGTTCGGATGATCGGTTTGAGTTTTCGCAGTCGTTTCGATGGATTGGACAGAGGATTTTGGCTGAACTTCAGGACGGTAGTCTGAAACTTCGAGGACTTGTAAAGTTTTAGTGCGACTTTATTCTTTCTGTGGTTTCCTTGGGAGTTGGATGCTCTCAATATGGATCCTGAGACTTTCAGCATACACTTAACGTGCTCATCGGAGCAGTTGCGAAGACTTTGTTTTCGTTCTACAGAAACCTTGTTTCTACAATCTGACTTGCGCGGACGACCCCTTTTCCTCTTGACTACTGGTGGAACTGCGGTAACAGCTTCATTGACTTCAACCTCTTTTGCAGGCTCTGGGCCTACATCTTGAGAACTGACGTCGGAATTCGGGTTTTGAGCTTCAGAGATTTGAGCTTCCTTCACCTCAACATTTTGTGAGGTACTATCTGCTGCGGGGATCTCACTGCTTTTAATGCAAAATATGAACTGGCTTCTCTGATCCTCAATGTATTGTTCCGTGAGGCCATGAGTGGTGTAATGATGCAATATATTCCGTTCATCATTCATTACTGAATCACAGTTCTTGATCATGCATGGGTACTGTAGAGGAAATGTTTGAGTGCACAAAGCAGATGCTTCCTCGTTGGATTTAAGCGCAGGCTTCTCTAAGGTTACCCGTTGGCTTTGAGCCTTGTCCTCTTTCTTTTTGGAACTTTTCTTCTTCGTTTTAGTTTTGTCTTTCGCAATATTTTCCTTCCCATTGTTGGAATTAGGATTTGCACTTGACTTCTTGGTTTGAACACTGTCCCCCACATGTTCTTGTTTCGCTTTCATGGTTTCGAAAGTAGCATCATGCTTCTTCATGAGATGTCGAAGAAGGTTCGACTTTGTCGTATATACCCGGTCGCAACCTTTGAATTGACATCCGAATGTGAGGTTCACGCTCTCAAAGTCCCCATCGACTGAAACCTTTATTGCTTTGTGATCGTTTTTGATATGATCAATGTACTTCAAATGGCACGTGAAGTGAGCAGAACATTTGGACTGGTCACACTGAAACGTGCCTACCTCAACACCAGAGAGCAACGCACTTGCCTTTTCCAATGTGCATCTGTGGAGCAAAAGATAGTGTTTCAGCAAGCTGGTAACTTTCGACACAACTTTTGAGCATTGTTTGACTTGGCATCTGTATTCCTGCACCGGGAACACTCCATCGGTAGCTTTAGCGCTGTTCTTTTCATCACATTCTGACTGATGCATAGCCCTATAATGGAGGATGAGATTTTGTTGGATTGAAAAGGCAGCCACACATCCCTCATGAATGCATCGATATGGCCGATACACATCAACCGAATCACCACAATCAGTGTTACCAACTGCCATCGTTTTCTCCTGAGTATCTTCAGTCACACTTGATTTTGTCCCAATTTGTCCGAAAAATTGTGGAGTTGCATATTCTTCGTTCGTGGCATTTACTTTGTTAAAAAGATGGGGACTACTAAGACCACTCAACTCCTGTGCTCCAAATATACCTGGATGGTTTAAATCACTAGCATGACTCTCAGCATTTTGAGCTGGGGCTTCTAGTTTTATACATGTGGTCGAAAGTCGATCAAGGTTTCCAACATTTTTCTGCGTCTCTTCCGTAGTTTTGCAAGACTTAGTGGTGCCGACTGTAAGGGAGCTTTTTGTGGCTTGTTTCTTTTTTTTGCTAACAATCTTAGGTTTGCCATCAACATTTGATTTAACTGTTGAAACAGTCAATTTGGGATCGACTTGGTGTTGAATCTTCTCCGATTTATTTGCCTGTTTGTCAATGAGGGCGGAATGCACGGTTTCTGACTCAGGGGCAGGTTTTTTCGGCTTTCTAAAACCAAGACCAATTTTTAAGACAGAAATTTCATCTTTCGAAAAATGGTGGACGTTTTTGTAGTGGATTTTAAGGCCTGTGGTTCTGGTAAATGTCTTTGAACATAGATGACAGCCGTAAGGTGCTAATCTGTCAGGGTTTTTCTTTATTTCGTTTATCCTCTCATCGCTGTAATCATGTACACGGCTGAAATGTTTAAACAAAGCTTCTTTTGTCATGGCTCCATACGTACATGCGTCTTCTTTACACTTAAACGGCTTCAAAACACTTTTCTGCTCAGTTTGGACAGGATCTTTAATTGTGTTTTGCTGATCATTTCTGGTGTCACTTTTAGAGCTCAGCTCTTGCAAGTTAGTGCTCTCAGGTACAGATTTATCACTGAGTACATCTACTAAATCAAGGCGTTGTAATGCCCTTTCAATTTCTAAGATAATTCCATCCTCACCAGCATTTTCAGGGATAATTTCAGTATCAGCTATCATTTCTGTGGCTGTGTTAGATACAGGGGAATTAAACAAATTGGGATTTGTAGCTATCTCAGAGTGGTCTTGAGAGGGCTCATTAGCATTAATGTTGGGGATGCTCTCTGTGCCATGCACACTTGTTAAGGTGTTATCGTTAAAGGTACTTGATTCTGATGGTGCATAGATGAAGGATTTGTGATTGTCCTCAAGTATATCATTAGCTGGTAGAGGCATTTGTACTGTTGAAATGTCAGGATCATTTAGAAAATCGAGAAACGATACTGGTAAATCAGCAGTAAGATCTATTTCGTCTACAGGTTTGCACTGGGAACGTTTTGACAAATGACCTCCTAGAGACTTTGTGCTTGAAAACTCTCTGTAGCACCTGCAGCAAATGACCTTCCCATCCTGTATTATGGCAGGCCATTTGGTTCTTTTTGATGATTTAATTTTTTTGCATTTCCTATTTTCACCAGAATCTAAAACAGTCTGATCATCTGAAGTGATTCCTTCCGGTCCTTCCAGGGCCATTTCATGATTACAAAAATCATCTGGAGTTTTATCATCGTTCACAGGGGTAGCACCAAAGAAATCTTCTGATGATTCCTTAAAGTTAGGGTTTAAAATATCTGACATGCATTTGATTTCTGATGCGAACGCTGCATCGGTACACTCCGAGCTCATTTCTTTGTTCGAATTTTCCATTGACTGCATTGAAACAGAACTTGCCTCTGAAGGAAAATACAGGCTGACGTTCTGTCCGGACAGAGCTCCTGCATGCAAATCATTGCTGATGGAAATATCTTCGAGATTAACGCTCGACTCAACCTGTGACAGGTCACAAGTCTGATCGCCATTAAGAGCATGCAGCACCCTAAGAGAGCTTGAGACATATTTTGAGGCTTCATTCATCACGCCTGAGGGTGCGTGGGCATTACCCGGAAGTGGAATGATGTCATCGTAAGACGAGGCAGATGGGTAATCTAAAATTGTATCAGAATGATATGATGGGTTTGTGTGCTGGTTCTCAGATAAAATGGTAGAGCTGTAAGAACCATGCTCGGAAAAACCTGAACTCAAACTCTCCATTGAAGGCAATGCCCATGCCTGAGCATCAGGTAATTGCATCAGACCGCTCTGGTTTGTTGATGCCGCACTTGGAGGGTTTTCAAATTGAGAACAAAACTTAGTACCTATGGACTGCATGTTAACGTGATTAGTGAAAATGGAGGAAGGACTCTGAATCGCTGATTCCTGCAAGTTTACTCGCTCTGTTTTTTGAGAACAGCCTTTCCATTTTTTTACCAGTAACGGAGTTGGCATATTAGTGGTCATGTGCTTAGACGAAGACTTTTTTGACGCAACTTGCGCAATCCTTTTATACTTCTTTGACAACTTCCACTCCTCAAAGGCCTCTGCGTGAACATTTTTGACATGTCTTGATAAACTTTTTGAGGTGCTGTATTTCCGCGTGCAGGTTTCAAATGGACAAATGTGAGTCAGGTGTTCTTCTCGGTTTTCTTTTGTCACAGCAAGAGAAGACTTCGGTGTGGGAGGCTTAAGCGGAATCTTTATGAAAGAAAACAACTTCTTATCTTTCAGTAGAGCTTGAGTTTCAGTGTCGGCGTTCTTTAGTGTATTCAAATATACGGCGTCATTGAACTTAATAGGAATGGGCTTCAATTTTACATAGCAAGACTCAAGACGCTTTGACTTCTGAGGACAGTGAGATGTCGTAGACTCAGGCTCAACTGCAGAGGTTTCAGAATTGTTTTCCGTTTCTTTCAATTGGGCTGTGTGTAGTACAAGATGCTCAGGCTGCACTGTGGAATCTTGAGTTGTGCCTGCAATGTTTTGAACTGAGCATTTAATTTCTACTGGGGTAAAATCTTTAATCTGGTTCTGAGGCAGCTCGGAAGCAGGACAAGCCTGAGGCGCTACTTCCAAGTGTAAATGTGAGCGCCTATCGATGGCAGAGTGGTCCACCTGCTTTGCATGCCCTCTCTGATGCAAATCTAGCTCAGCCAATGTGTAGAACACCTTGTCACAGTTATGACTTTTGCAGGGGAACGTCAAGTAGTGCTGTGCTTCATGATCATACAGCAAGTAGGTCTCATTGAAGATTCGCTCACAGTTTGGATATGCGCACTGCGCCTGAAATTCAGCATGTAATTTTCTGTGCATCAGAAGCTCAGCGTGAGAGGAAAAGCGGCAATTACATCCAAGCTGAACGCAAAAGTATGGCTTATCGCCACTATGCATTTGTACGTGATCGTTAAGATGGGTCAAGTTAACAAACTGGCGGTGACAATATTGGCACATTGCCTTCCGGCTCTGTAGTTGAAGGAAGTCTGTTGCTTCCTGCTCGTTTTTATGGGCCTTAACATGAGCAACCAAATTCCTAAAGTATTTAAAAACCTTTTGACAGCTTGTAACAGGACAGCAACAATCTTTAGTGTTGTTAACATCCCGGATAGGGTTGCCCTGCTTTGGTGATGATGATGATGACGTCGATGATGATGAGGATTTCGTTTTGCTTTTCACATCTGTGCTGGTACTACCAATTGAAGTATATAAATTGTTATTGCAAGTATTTTCTTGGCTAACTTTTGCAGCCGTGTCGCTGTAGTGCTCTTCCTTTTTCAAGGTGCTGCTAGCTGGTGTCAACTTTGGGTCAGTGCGTTTCTTGCTTACACCCATTGCAGCAAGGCGCTCACTGCATGACTGCTTTACATGTGAAGCCACATGGGGCTCCAGCACTGTCCTGCTGTCGAAGGTTTTAGCACATATCGGGCAACGGAAAACCCCGTCTTGCACATGCTTCAATGCATGCTTGACGATTCGGTGTCCAAGGAACTCTTTATCACACAAAACACAATACTGCATATAAGCCTGCCAATTGCGGAATCGAGCAGAAACAAATCCCTTCTCCTTCACCTTCTTAAATTCGTTCTTCTTCTTCTTTCTTTCTGTTCCAACTTCAAAGAGTTCGTAAGAAGGGTTATCAGTAAAATGCTGGAAATATTTCTCATCCAGGTCATGGAACTCATTGTCATCACTGTCAGTGAATTTGTCAGAAGACAATATAGCGGTTGCCTCCTGACCCATCAAAGCAAGGCATTGACGTTTTAGAGTTTTCCAGTCCCAAAACTCCGGATCAAAAGGCCACTTTATCTTTAAGGCCAGCAACAAGTCACAGCGTAGTGAATTTAGAATTGGTGGATCCTCCTGGTCAAGCTTTTGGTCAGGCTCATTAAAAAGAGTCTCAACAGCATAATAAGATTCCAAAGATGGCTTTATCAGGAACTCCGTAAGTTGGCAAGCCTGTTTTACTTCCAAGTCTAAAGGCAGCAAACAAGATATTGTTTTGCAAATAGTGATATTGCAGTCCTCGTTGTCATGAACTCCCATTTTCAGCGCTTGAATGCACATTTCGATGCACACTGAAAGCCCATCGGTGTCAACCTAGGGAAACAAAAATGTCAGTCATCAGATTGCCAAAGATTTGGATTCCATAACATGCTGGCATAAAAAAAAAGAAAGGTTTTCTAACCTCAGCCTGGATGACTTTGATGAGGAGCAGAATATGGTACACGCTCTCAGAGAGGCGTGCTAACAGTCTGCATTGCTCCAAAAAGGCCTGTTTTGATTCCAGCCTTATTAGAAGCTTACTCCAAAACAGTGTCAGCTCCCTGGAAGGTATACAATGATTAATGTATTGATTTCAAATGAAAACAAGCACTACAATGTTTAGTGATTCTCAAGTTTTTTACTGAGCTCTATGCCCAGCTAGAGTTTTAAAGCAAACAAACTTTCAGTGAAAGCTTAAGCCTGGTTTATACTTCTGCGTCAACTGATCGGTGTGACCCACGGCGCATGCTTTGCGTGTTGTTATGCATTTACACCCCATTCACATGGGGCGTCAGTGTCAACGCTTCCCGTTCACTTTGAATGGATGACGTCAGGCGTTGCCGAACATCATTGTGGATCCGTCGGCGCCGCTTCAAAGGCGTTGCTTGCTGCTGAAGTTGGGACTAGCTCAACTTTTCAAGCGCCGACGGAAGCGTCAGCCAATCAGACGCTTCTATGACGATCGTTTCAGCCCCAACTTCAGACATGCCTTCAGTCAAGCGCTGACGCTGAAGCCCCGTGTGAATGGGGCGTTAAACTTTTGCATGCTGTTTTTGTTGCTCTACAATAACATTTCCGCTAGCTGGCAGTTATGTTACGTCCCTCTGTGTTGAGTTTATTCGTTGGTGTTGTTTTTCAAAACACTACCTCAATGTAGAAGTGGCTTGCTCATTCTGAGGTGGGAACTGGCGGCATGCAACAACTTAAATCACAAACACAAAACAAAACTTTCCATCTAGAGCTCCTTCACAGGTCTCGCACTTGTAGACATTCGCTCCAACGAGATCGCGCGGCTCTTAGTCCCACCCACTCTTGTCAGCGCTACCAAGCCAAGCTTTGAGAAGCCTGATTTATACTTCTGCGTCAAGTGACCGGCGTAACCCACGGCGCATGCAACGCGTGTGGCTGTGCATTTATACTTCTGCGAGCTGTCTCTGTTGGTCTGCATTAACACTTCCGAAACGCTAGTTGGCAGTGAGGTGTAAATGTTCCTCTGTGTCGAGTTTCTGCGCTGTTGTTTTGCTTTTCCTGAACATTTCCGGGATGTACAAGTGGCTCAAACTCGCTCATTTTGAGGCAGGAACCAGCGGACGTGCAACAACTTTAACTATGAGGTAAACACAAAACAAAACTTTTACATCCGGAGCTCCTTCACGGGACTCCACACTTGTAAACAATCGCTCCATCAGGCTCGCACCATTCACGCGGCTCTCGGTCCCGCCCAGGCTCGTCAGCGCTACCAAGCCGACCAATCACAGAGCTTACGCTACGCGTCGTTACGACGTGTAGTTAAATTTTTTAAGAGGTGCACGTCAGCGACGCCGACGACCACAGCGAAGGGCTATGCATCAGCGCCGTAGCATACGCCGACGTTTGACGCAGAAGTATAAATCAGCCTTAACCCCGCGCAGGTTACACCGGAGCATACGTGTGCGCTTGATGGAGAAGTATAAATCAGTCTTTAATGTGACTAGTTTTAATTTCGCAAAGTTGTTTTTACAGCATCGATGTTGTAATGTAATCACAATACATTCAGTTGAACAGACTTAAAGATTTATTTAGTTGTTCAAATGTAAAACGAGATGTCACCGTCGTAACCACAAGCACAGTCAGTAGCTACCAGCTAGTGCAGAAATTCCATTGAAAATACT
This sequence comes from Danio rerio, assembly GCF_049306965.1. Classification (NCBI taxonomy): domain Eukaryota; kingdom Metazoa; phylum Chordata; class Actinopteri; order Cypriniformes; family Danionidae; genus Danio; species Danio rerio. The sequence goes on from NC_133192.1 coordinate 55,494,865, forward strand.
AGGGTAAAATAAATGGTCATATTTTAAATACATGGAAGGGGGAAATGCATTTAATGCAATGCTTCTTGTCCAATCGCAGACCCACTTCATATCGTACATCTAACAGGCAGTGAAGATCACTTTAAAAAAAAAAAAATCAGATCTTAAACGTGACAATTTTGTAACGGAAAGACAGTTTACCAGAAGCACTTGGGCTGCCTGGCTGAAAATTAAAAGTCGGTGTGCATATAGCCTATTGGTTAAGAGTATCTGGTGATGTTTAATTTAGGAAAGAAAAAAAACTGACAATATAATGTAAGATTATGAAATGGCTATGAGAACACCACAACAAAAACACTAGTTCGACACAAATGTCCCAACACAAACCATTAAAAAAAGTTTTAATAATAAACTATTAATGATTAAATTAAATGAACATAAAAAAATTAAGTTGTCCCCCCCAAAATTCAAGAATTGTGTCGTTTCAAATGTTGTTTAAAATGTCAGTTTTCTTTGTTAACCAAACACTGGTGGCCACTGGTCTTCACAAAAATAAAGTTTATGCTTAGACGCTGTACCGTAAGCCTTTATGTATGATAAATGTTCTGCTGAATCATAAAAAGCTACTAATTGTATTTATAATTGTCAGGGTTCTGCCACTCTGGTCTTGTAAATTCTTGTCTTGGTGGCAGAGCTCGGACACTAGCTCTGTCTCGTCCTGTTTTTGTAATTGTGTGTCTCCGTGTGCGCGCGCGCCGTCGTGGGTGTACGCAGAGTGTGCGCGCTCCCGCTTGATGCGGCCGCGCGGGCTCTGCGTGAGCTCTTGTACTCGTGTTTGTGTTTTCGTCTGTCTGCAGCGTGGTGTTTCATTCCCAGTGTCTCAGTCTAGTTGGTTTCAGTTTTGGTCGGCGCTGGGATGAAACATGCACGCTGCGTGTGTGAGTGCACGGTGAGCGTTTTCATTCATCGTGTACTCGTGTCTTTCGTTCAGTCTTCTGTTGGTGTTGTGTTTAGCATGTGGTGCGTGTTTACATGCACCGCGTGCTTGTGGTGTTATGAACACGCGGTTAATGAGTTATCTCATTGGCTGCGTGTTCTAGTCTTGTTTTACGTGAGCGCATGGCTTGTGTTGTCTCTTTGTGTCATGCGCTCTCCCGTCTATTGTCTAGTCCCACCCTCCTTGTTAACCCATTATTAGTTAATTATGTTCAACTGTTTGTGTTAATTTCCTACAGTTTATAAACCCCTCATGTTTGCTGTCCTGGGCCAGTTCGTCATCACATGGTGTTGTTTGAAGTCTTGTCCTGTCGTGTTTCCAGTCCTCATCCTTGCCAGCCTGCCCAGTCCTGTTTGTATGTGTATGTATTTGTTTTGTTAATGTTTTCCCCCTCGGGGTAGTTTATTTTGCATTTTATTTTATTTTTATTATATAATAAATTCCCATTTCCCTGCATTTGAGTCCTCGCTCCTTTTTCCCCATCCACAACCCTGACAATAATTTCCATTTTAAAAGTATAATAATTAGATTACATAATTATTACAACATCATGCAATTTATAAGATTAGAAATATCATATTAAAAAACATTAAAAAGTGACTCAAAGTAAAGAGAAATTGGTAGAATAAATGCTTTACCAGGCACAATAAGCATCCCCACTGAGAAGCTGACGCTTGAAAAATGCAGTACAAAGACTGAGAGCTCCTTTCTCATCTTCCTCAGACTCCAAATTACAAATCATGTCCAGGGCCTCTTTGCAGTCTACCTCCTTTATCTGCAAAACACAACAGAGAAAGTTTAGGTTATACCAGTGTTTCTCAACCACGTTCCTGGAGGACCACCAGCTCTGCACGTCTTCCATTTCTCCTTAATCAAACACACCTGATTCAGATCATCAGCTCGTTAGCAGAGACTAAAAGACCTGTAATGGGTGTGACAGACAAAGGTGACATCCAAAACATGCAGTGATGATGGTCCTCCAGGAACATGGTTGAGAAACACTGGGTTATACGTTATCTGTACTAAATACTTAGATAAATATAATATAGTAATAATAATCAATTAACCCCTTGACTGTCACACCACATTTGAAATTCACACTTGGAAATTATAGGTTATATATGCATATTATACATAACATAGAAGATAGGTTTGGGTAAAAAAAAAAAAGCACATTGTTAAAAAATGCAAAGGACAAAAGACATTTCAGAGGTTTAGAACTAATTCCCAGAAAAACGGTGCTCTAAACCAGTATGTCTACCATTTATCTTTGAAGCACATATGCGATAATACATTTCATATTTTCCAATATAATTGTCCCTCCACTGAAAGGTCATCAAAGAGACATGGTGATAGTAACTCAAATGAGAAGAGCAGTTTAATCCAAGTATTTTGAAAAGACACCATTTTGCATGATGATCAGGATTTAAGGCTTTTAAGTGGGTGGAGGAGAGGTTCTCAATCCTGGTACTCACAACCCACTGCTATACATATTGTTTATGTTACTCTTACAGATTCAGAGGTTTGTTCTAAACCATAAGTGCCATGGGAAGTAGACATAACAGGATATTCTGCTATGATTCTGGTTTAAGAGAGTTTAATCCAAAAGGTAACACGTGAATTATATGTTAAATAATCCTTTACATTCCTGTCATGATAAAAGAGAAAGCAGTTCGTTCTTGAGGAGCAACCATGTTTGACTTACAATTTTGCAAATACAGCTGAATATTCATCAAAGTTTTCTTTATTTGGACCAAGATTTTAATATAAATATACATTGGTGACCCTCTCTTTAAAGGGCCATGAAACCCCCTCGTTTCAGCAGGGTGTTTTCACACCTCTACTTTGGAAAAAGTAAAAAAAAGTGGGCGTGTCCAGCTCTGTTTAGGGGGTAGTGTCGGAGGAAGAAAAGAGGCTTGGTGTGGGAGTGTCTATTTGGGCACGCTGACTTTCAGAGTCAAAACACAAACCTACAGCGGACAATGTGACTGTGTTTACATGGACATCTGTGGTCGAATTATTTGCCAAATTATTAAATGTTGGACTTTAACTGCAGTTTGGCTCTTTTATTCAGGGAATTCATTCATGTCCCTCCCGACAAACAAGATATTTGATTCGAGGATCTGCTCTAAGCGTGGATTTTTCATGCAATGTTTGATACCGCACGGCGAATGAGAGAAAAAAAACTCAGCATTTCCCGGAAAAAGATGCACACGGCAGGTAGCATCAGAAAGCCGCGTGTGTTATTCCGGTCAGTAAATCCAACACAAGGTTATAGTTTGGTTGTAACTGTTAGTGCTAACTTGTTAACACTCGGTGCAATAGTTTGTTTGATACGAATAAAATAGAGCTAGAGCCGCGTCTTTATTTAGAGGAGACTACAAGCGAATCCAGATCTCAGCGTTTGCAGATGAGAACAGCTCTCAGGTAAACAATAATCCTCCTTAGACACGTAAGTTATTGTTGTCGAGCGTCGCGTACACTGTTAATTCATGCGTGAGTCTGAGATCTCACAGAGAGAAAATGAAAACAAAACTTAACGGCAGCAAACTATAAAAGCAACACTTCATGCTTGTTTTGCCAATACAACGTGGCGTCTCTGCCGTCTACACTCTGACAGCAATGAATATTAATGAAGTTGCACAATAGAGCGCGCTGATTGGTTTGAACCAAGACTTACTCATGCATTAATGCATCACACTGTAAGACGTAATAAGACACACTCTGGCAGAGACGCCCAGTCTGCACGCTGGAATACACGCTATTATGTCATGACCGTGACGCAGCTTCAAAAATTTGTTTCAAACCGGAAGTACGAATTTGCTTGAAATAACGCAAAAACAACCAATTTACACTTTTTAGTGAAATAAAGGTGTCCTAATAGTGTTTTTAGCAGTGTGGGACACATATACGACTGTCAACAGCTCAAAAAATGTGTTTTGGTGTTTCGTGACCCTTTAACTAATAACAACTTACTCTGAAAGGCGAGTTTAAAAGCCTTTTAAATATGTTCGGTAATATTTTTTATTTACTTTTTTGTTTTATAGGACAACAGTATCTCCAGCAGAAAAGATCTACAAAGATGCCATTTAAATTATAAAAAAAAATCTGAAGACAGCAGAAGTCAATAATTCATTTGAATTATATAGCCTGGCATGTTTACTGCTCCAAAATATTTTAAATGTTTCTTAAAATAAAAATATATTGTGTTTAAAAAGATTTTTTAAATTACCCAGACATTTAAAAAGAATATATATATTTGAGCAGTAATCATAATACCGCGAAATCGTGAAACCTTGATATTTTTATCCAAGGTTATCATACCGTCAGAATTTTATACCGGAATATGCCTACAGGAGACTTGGATTAGAATGTTCATTTCATATAGATTACTTTTATTATATATATATATATATATATATATATATATATATATATATATATATATATATATATATATATATATATATTTTTTTTTTTTTTTTTTTTTTAATTAAATTGTTTTGCATTTAAAGCATCAATGTTTTTGTTGGTTTTTTTCTGAATAAAAATAAGTCATTCAAGGACTTTTCTTGTAGAGTGAACATTTTCAGCCCAATAAAAATTTGATTATGATTCAGGAAAAATAAAATAATATACTAATGTTGAGTAAAACTTCAAAAATGTACATAAATATTAATTATCCATTTTAAAATCCTTGTTTCTGTCTCTGTCGGAGGTGACAATTTCACACAATACTACAAAATAAACCTAACAAAAATAAACAAAAATGTATCATTATACACTTAAAGCCCCGGTATAGACCATCAAACAATGGTCCCGACATATTTCATGTTTTATATTTTTAATTTTTATAGCTTCAGAGAATCCAAAAAAGCCACATATTGATAATATTGTGATAGCTGTTTCAACATTAAGTTATGATCGCATTGCCTCTTGTTACTGTTATGAAGTAGCAGGACTAGCAGGACTAGCAGGAAATGTTAATGGGCCAATGACATTGTAAAGCCTCCTTTCCACTGCAGACGACAAACGACAAGCGACAGACCGGAAGTCATTCATTTCCAAGCTGCGTTGAGTTCCGATCATCTCTGTATGCGTAAAATTTGGATCCGACTTGAGCTGCGAATACGTTGAAATATTTGAACTCCTGTGACTAGACCGTATGCGACCGGCCGACCGGATACGATGTATTTCAGTGTTGTCCAAGCAGATCCATGCGCGCGAGATGAGAAATAGAAGTTTATTTGGTTAAAAAATCTATATTAAAAAAAAAACTTTTCTGTTCATAAATGTAAGTCAGAAAGTAATAAAAATATATCTTTTTAATGTTGTCTCCACATTGCCTCCAATATTTTAGCGGCCTATGAGTTTCTAGTATTCATTTATCCATTAAACTATGTAAACGCACAGAATAAAGGCTCTTGCTTTTGCACTTCTTTATTTCGGACACCGTGAGAATCAGCTTCTCCCCCGTGGTGCACGACAACACTGAAAATACTGCGCGGCTGCCACAAGCGGGCGTATTCCGACAGTCGTGTCCAAATGTCGTGTGCAGTGGAAAGGCGGCTTAATGGTCTATACTTCAAATGAAATAGGAAAAAAGAACTGAAATGACTTCATTTGAAACAAAATCCGGCCAAAACTAAGTTTGTTTTCAGTTCGGCAGTCCGACAGCTCACCAAAACAAACTTTTTGGGGGAGTTTATTTAGCTTCTAAACACGTTTGAAGCTTGCTACAATTGCTAGGTGTATATGAAACTGTTATTCTCTCAGTCGCCATTCTTGTTGTGTTTGTCACTCGAGTGGCGTGACACATTTACGACCCCACCTACTGCATAAGAACTCCGTTTAAAGTATACCAGGGCATTTATTCTATACATTTTTGTTTTTTACAAGTCAAATATCAGAGACACCCCTGCTGAAAAATCCAGCTTAAACCAGCCTAGGCTGGTTGGCTGGTTTTAGCTGGTTGACCAGCCTGGTTTTAGAGGGGTTTTGGCCATTTCCGGACTGGTTTCCAGCCATTTCCAGCCTGGTCTAAGCTTGTTAGGCTGGAAAATGACCAGCCAAATCCAGCTAACACCAGCTTGACCAGCCTGGTTTAAGCTGGACATAGCTGGTTTTGGTTGGACTCCCAGCTTAGCTAGGCTGGTCTAGCTGATTTTAGCTGGTCATCTCCCAGCCTGAACAGCTAAGACCAGGCTGGAAATAGCACCAGGCTGGAAATAGCTGGAAACGGCTAGAAACCAGCCTGGAAGTGGCCAAAACCCCTCTAAAACCAGGCTGGTCGACCAGCTAAAACCAGCCAATTAGCCTAGGCTGGTTTAAGCTGGATTTTTCTGCAGGGACATTGTAAATAAGCTTAGAAGCATAGGTAAATACATTAATGAAGAGCCCCACCTCATGCATGAGTTCTTGTTGTGGTGTTATTTCGCACAGACACACGAGGTAGATTTGTCTGAAGTTCTTCTTTCCTCCAAATTCAGGAAACTCTGCACACGTCTTTGCCAGTCTTGCAGCCTTTTCCATATCCTTCTCTTTGATGAGATGCTTTATACGCATATGAAGGAGTTCAGCTCCTTCTCGAGATAAAAACTCATGTACTATGGAAGATGAACATCCCATCATGTTAATAACATCATTACCAAAAAAAAAACATGATGAAATACGCAAGAATCTGACAAAGAGAGCAATTTACCTCTCTCCACATTAGGGAGGTCATTTGACAGAATGCTACACAGCGTGGCATTGGACCATATGCCATTGTCCTCTGCTAGAGTCAACAGGGCCTGAAGCTGCGAGTTTCCATGTGCCTGAAGAATGCCATGAGCCATCTGCACAAAGAGAAAGCAAAACTTTAAAGTCACGTAGTGTGAACCAGGCTTTCATATTAATTTCAGAAGCGTTTAAGAGGCTGATCACACCGAACGCGCTTTTACCTTCCAAAAAGGCAAGGGGCACTACACTGCCTTTTTTCTTGACAAGAAAAAAGCAGCGGGTTGCTCTTTTAAATTTCACTAGGCAACGACTGAATCAGCTGCGTATTGTGCGCAAGTGCTGCTGTTGATATTGTTATATTAGTAATATTTAATAATATTGTAATATTCAAGATTTGCGAGTCATACAGCTCTGGATAAATTAAAACAGCAACCACTAGTCTCTCCTTCATTTTTAAAAGTCTCTGAAGTCTTGACAACACAAACACTGCTGTCACCTTAACGGAAACCCCACCCCTGCTTTCATTTGATTGGAGAATGAAAAATACTTGACTGATGTAACACACTTTTTTGGCTCAGAGTTGAATCTATTTTAACTGCGAGCGCACAGCGAACAACGGCAAAAATGCGAGGCGTGCAGTGCGCATAACCAGCATGCAAAAACGCTGGTTAAAAAGCGTGTTCGTTTTGATCGGCCCCTTAGTGCAGTTTTATCAATTATTTTCGTGAGGATCACGTGCTATGATTTACCACAGCTGGTCTCACATCAAAAATCAAACTACAAACCAATCAGATGAAGTCAAACTAGGGCTGGGCGATATTGCAAAAAAAAAAAAAAATGTATCATGATGATTATATTAGCCTCTATGCTAAACAATCTTTTAGATGGGGAGCTAGTGGCTGGGATGCACAAAAAAAGAAACCAAAAAGCCACTCTGGCGACTTAAATTTTTATTTACAATCTCCTCACTGCTGCTATAGCTACAGCACACGATTTCACGTGTGTTGTTATTCTGACCTAAAGTGACAAGCATGTGCGCGTGGATTTCTTGACCATTTACAATGGGCTTTGTGCTCGCACTCCTCTAACTAGATGACCCATCAACCATTTTCTCAGAGGATGACAAACAGACATCCATTGCTGCAGCTCTGTTGCAAGTTTATGGAGAAGAGTAAAAAGCACTGCAGTGCTTGGGTTAGAGCTGCACGATTCTGGCTGAAATGAGAATCGCAATTTTGTTTTTTGCTTAAAATAAAGATCACGATTCTCTCAGGATTGTGTAGATGTAAAATAAAGCTCAATGTGAGATTATTGTTTTTTTCTCAAACATATGGTAAAACAACAATATTAATATTATGTGTAAGTCTACTGGTTTCTATAAATAATTCTAGTCTACTTATAATAATTGTGATGTTGAATTATGTTTGAGATGTTTGCTTGCAATCTGTCATTGACAACATTATTAGACCATTTGATTCACTGGTAAAATCAACATTATATAGGCTAGAGTAGTTATACTGACACTGTAAACATTTATTTTCATGCACAACTTTGTGTTTGCTATGAAAGGAAAAAACTTGTCGCAGTCAAAATTCTAAAATGCGATATGATTATTTAAATGATGTGCTCGCTTTCGGTTTCATTTTCACTGCTAAGTGCTGTTCATACTTCACACGCGGCTCTCAAACGATCACTCTGTGCCACAAACTGAATATTATTTACAACTTTATTACCGGTTACTCACGGCATAAGCAGGTTCTGTTTATTAAAGTAGACGCGTGCGCGTCTATCATTAACTAGAGCGCGCGCCCGCACAATCAGCAGCTCACGTCACGTGTGATTTCCCAGCCGCGAATACATCATTATATAAACACAAAAATTAAATTTTTGGGTGAATTACACCTTGTAATTACAGTATGTGACTCTTTTAACATCATTTGGAGGTGTCCATGTCGCTGAACCACGTGTGTGAAACAATAAAGACTCGTGCAGCCGCCCTGGCTTCTCTCCTGAACTTGAAAATATGATTGGCAGAATCGTAGAAATGCTGGATTAAGATCGTCTAGGGGGTCGAATCGAGATTGCGATGTTTTTTTGATTAATTGTGCAGCTCTAGTTTGGGTGCTCTGTGTTTGTCTGAGGTAATTAATAAGGGTGTCACGATCCTCCAAATCCTCGATTCGATTACATTTTCGATTCATAAGTCACGATTCGATTCGAATTTCGATTATGAATAATTAATTAATAATAACAAATTAATTATTTGTAGCCTACCGTTTAAACTACCTGACCTGCATGGTCTTTGTTTTACCCATAAACAAATCATACAGTAAATGAATAAAGGTAAGTTACACACATAATTACCACCTGTCAATCACTTTTTCTGCGGGACTCGTGAATAGGCAGTGATCTGTGTCGTTATAATGGCGTCAGTAAAAAAGGTGCACAACCAACAGGAACCAGCCAACAGTATCTGAGGTGTTCGCTAAAATGACTAAGTACTTGTGTGAAAGTAAAAGATGGAAGCAGTCTACTGACCCGCTGTCTCGAGCGCATGACAATGTGTGTGCGTCTGTGTCTGTGTGTGTGTTTGAATGAGTGGTGTGTGTTTTCAGCGGTAGTGAGGAAGGAGGGCTGCTCAGAAATGCTACACGCCAGTGAGGATGTGGATCGTTGTCGTTCTAAAATGCCATTTAAAAACAAAGACATATTAGTGTTAACAGGGCCTGAGTGTGTATTTTTCGCAAGCGGATTTGCAACGGGGGCGGGGCGGAGGATCGCGATGCGCCCATCGTCTATCATCCCAACCATAATACGTACATAGCAGAGCTTGCAAACTGTGTTTTTTTGTTTTTGTCGACAACACGAACGTTGTCAACATAACTGACTGGAAATCCAAAATACTTCCACACCGGCGACTTCATTGAAAGAGGAGAGGATTTAAGCTCTGTCGACGGGTCTCCTGCGTCTGCAGTTTAACAAGCACTTTAACAAGCGTGTTTTTTTCCCGCTTGGCAAGCCAAGCTGACGTGACATGGGGGTGTGGCAGCATCGACGATTCTATTTTTTGATTCGATAATCGAAGTTGAGCATAAATTTCGATCGATTTCGATTAAAAATCAAAATCGTGACACCCTTAGTAATTAATAGGGATGTAACGGTATTGTAAATACCGTCATACCGCAATATTAATTTTTTTCGATATTACCGAAGTCGCATGACTCGGTAAAACTATAGGTCTTCTGAGAAAATTTGCTCAGGCGAATGAAGCGAACGGGACTACAATTCCCATCAGCCCATGCTTGACCATCATCCCTTGCGGTCTGTTGTCGCTACAGATCCAGTAATGCGGAAATGGAGTGTGCTGCTAGAAGCGGGGATGAAAAAGAGCTTTAAAACTATAAAGCGGGTGTTGTCGCCGCGCGCGTTCTGAATAGCGGTGTTGTCGCGCGAGTTTTTATCAGCTGTGTTGTCGCGCGCGTACTGAATAGCAGTGTTGTCACGCGAGTTCTTATCAGCTGTGTTGTCGCGTCATATCTCTCTTGTCCCAGAAACCTCAGTCCCAAATGAGAGGGTTTTTTTTCTGTTGCAGGGGACATTGTAAATACCCAGAGATACCAGCTTTTACCAGATTATATTTATATGATAATTTTCCTTTAAACCCATCTCTATCTAAGTGAGTGAGTGATTAAATGTTGAATGTGATGAGTTTTCAACGATACTAAATTGAAACTTAATTTTTTTACATGGTTTAATATTTTTTTGTTATTAAAATTGAAGTTCCTGTTTCAAAGCTTACAGATAGATGACTAATTTGTATGTCATTGACACTTTTGGCACTTTTTTGGAGTATTTTCATAAGTTTTGTTTTTTCCTGTAAATGATTCAATAAATACCGTACCGTGACATTCATACCGAGGTATTACCGTACCGTGAAATTCTGATACCGTTACATCCCTGGTAATTAATCTACCGTTATTACTAAAATGTTTATATTCCATACAAAGTGTGAATCAGATTGGTTAGTTCTACTCGAATGAATAGCGGCGCGCTTGCATCATACAGAAAAGTTCAGATGTTTTCAACTAGGTGCGTCACTTGTGCGCCGCTTGCACAACATGTGTTTGTCGCTCTCATGTGCGCATCCTGCAAGTCACACGCCTACATTGGAAATGACAAACTTCCACAGCCACATTTTAATAAAACTATAGCGCTTCATACAGAAATTTCATACTAAATCATTTTTTTTTTATTGAAATTGATGATGGTGTAAGGTCAATAATTACCGATACCAATTTTATCGCCCAGCTCTGAGTCAAACCCAAACAAATAGCCTGTTTTACTTACTTCCCTTATCTTCGTTTTTTAAGAATCCCTCCATCCACCCCATCTCCCCCTAATTCCCCCCATACTAGAGGAGCTCTCGAGACCCACCTGATCTCAGACCCCATTCTGTACTAACTAACCAAGAGGGAGCCCCAACCTCAAATATCTCCAAGCTCAGGGCTCTCTCCTGGGATAGCATGCCAAACCTGCAATCAGTATCAAGCATTAGGTAAGTGTGAACACTTAAATTGGGTTTAATGCCACTGATGTGGAGTAATCTGGTCCCCAACCTTGACAGAAGTTTGAAATTTTTCCCATAAGGCACCAGGGATTTGCTCGGAGAATGACAACAGAAGATTCAGACAGCTCCTACCAGGGAACAAAAACATGATAGGTCAGTTATACCATGTTCACTCACTTCATTTACTTATACACTGTTGTCTAAACAGTGAAAGCAAAAATTGACTCTTTTGTATACATAAACCTCAATTATGCACAATTATTAACCATAAAGAATGAAATGCTAAGCACTGATACGAACAGGAAAAATAAATTAATAACTGAAGCAAGCTTTACAAATGTAAAACTCCAATTGTTCTGCATACCAAGTTGCTTGAATAAATTCTGTATCTGAAATTAATATAGCAGGGGCTCTCAATCTCCGTCCTGGAGGTCCGGTGTTGTCCTGCAGCTTTTACCTCCAACCCCAATCAGAGGTACCTGTGTTAGCTTATCAAGCTCTTACTAGGCTTTCTAAAAACCTTGCAGGTGTGTTGAGACAAGTTAGAGTGAAAGCTCCAGGACCAAGTTTGAGAACCCTTGACATGCAGTAATGGTAATGGATGATTTAAAAAAATAATAATAATAATAATTTACCACTGATTTCTTCAATGTACAGGTAATATCAGTAAGCAAAACTTGCCAATAGCTCAGCACTTTTAATTTAATCAAATGACTTCTTTAACATTTAATGAAATGCCTTCTAATACCTTAATATTCAATATTATTTTGTGTGAGTAATTTACCCTGCAGGTTACAACATTAAAGAATTTAAATGTTAAATCAAAAATTTTACCGTCATAAAATCCTAATTCTCAAATATCTCACAACTGCAACACTCTCATATTAGTGTCCTAAGATCAGTACATGCCGCCATCTAGTGTGTAAAGTAATAAATGTAAAAATGACATTATGGCTGCTACACAAGGTTAAGAGTATGCATCCACAATTGAACAGCAGCATATTCATCAAGATGTCTTTCCATCACACTTTGGAATCTGTTTTCCCCATTTATTTTTCAGTACCAAGATGTAATCATTAGGCCTTTTATCTTAAGCCGGCTAGAAAAATTCTGTAAAAGGTATTTGGTTTTTGTCATCCTAGGCAAGGTAATGAAGAGAGAATTGCCTGACTGGTTCCAGCTAGTAGAAAGGCAAAAGTAACTCAAATAAGCACTCGTTACAACTGAGGTATGCAAAAGAGCTTCTCCGAACGCACAACACGTCAAATCTTGAGATGTATTGGCACAGACTCAGGATTGTGCACAGGTTCACCAAAATTGGACAATTTGAAAAACGTAGCGTGGTCTGATGAGTCTCCATTTTTGCTGTGACATTCGGATGGTCGGGTCAGAATTTGGCATCATCAACATAAAAGCATGGATCAATCCTGCCTTGTATCAACGGTTCAGGCTGTTGGTGTTGTAATGGTGTGGGGGATATTTTCTTGGCACACTTTGGGCTCATTAAAACCAATTGAGCATCATGTCAATCCCTTTATGATCACAGTGTCTCCATCTTCTGATGGCTACTTACAGCAGGAAAACGCGCCATGTCATAAAGCGCGAATCATCTCAAGATTTCTTGAACATGACAATGAGTTCACTGTACTCAAATGGCCTCCACAGTCACCAGAGCTTAATCCAATAGAGCACCATTGGGATGTGGTGGAACGGGAGATTGGCATCATGGATGTGCAGCTGACAAATTGATTTGCAGCTGACATGATGCTATCATGTCAATATGGAGCAAAATCTCTTGAGGAATACTTCCAGATTAAGGCCGTTCTGAAGGCAAAGCTGAGTCCAACCCATAACTAGTAAGGTGTACCTAATAAAGTGGCCGGTAGATGTAAATTAGACCACCATTCTCAATGCATGATTGCATCCACCAGGCACCGAGAAGACATTCTGTTGGAGGTCTAAAACTGGTTTGTGTTCTGTCAGTTTATTCTACTACGTCAGATTGTGCGACCTTAAGTAGGTAACAAATTTAATGATGCAATATGCTACACATCAGATTTTACTCCTAGTGTAAATTTAAATAGTGGAGTAGTGTGATATGAAGCTGTAATATCGCCCTAACCTACCTAATCCCTAACTCCACCCTCAGAACCATTCAAATACAGTGTTGGCAGCATATTCTGATGGGTAGGATAAAACGTCAGGACACCGATCTAAATCGATCTAGCCAAAAGAACAGACACCATAAGGGTTCAAAAGACACTTTTCTTTCAAAATTGGTGTTTGTATAAACATAAAGCCTAAAGGTGCACTTAAATAGGCTCATAGTGTGTATTTTAATAGATGCCTATGCTCACACATTAGCACAACCTTTAGAAATCGTCAATATCTATGCAGCAGTGCAAATTTATCACCATTCTGCAAATATTTGCGGTATCATTTCAAAAATAGGTCATCTTTGAGAATCGCATGTCTGTTGAAATAGTCCATCAGAGATTACTGTAGGTCAGAATCCAATAACAATGAAACCACTGAAATTGAATTAAATATACATGGTTTAACCAGGCATGCGTATGTATTATACAAACAACTGAAGAAAAAAAAGATCCCCGTGATTGCCAATGTATAATCTGCACAATGTTATGCACACAGACACCCCGCAAGCAGGTTTTGATGACCAAGAAATTAGAAATTCAGTAAACAATGAAAAAAAAAAATTATTATTATAGTCTAAAATCAAATCAAATCGAGTCTAAAAACAACTATCACCAGACTATTGGCACCTTTCGCAGGTTAGTAAGTTGAATAACTATTATTACAACTACCATTATGATGATCTGTAGAAAACTTACTTTTTTTTTTTTTTTTCAAAATAATACAAAGTGATTGCTTAATTAAATAAGAGTATTGAATGTGTTCTTGAACATTACCAGCGCATCCAAACCCATAATGCTTGATATAGGGAGAATGCGGTTAAAAACATACCACGATAACTTGTTCAGCACATCTGTGACATGTTCACATTCAGGACTTAGGAACGGACTGGCCTCAGCGCAGCACATTATAGCTGCTGTGTACAGCTCCAATAGAGGAAGCAGGTCTTCATCTGGTCTCCACTGACATCCATGATGCATCAAAATCTGATGAAGAAAAAAAACAAATAAATAAATAAAAAAGGTCAATAATGAGCATTTCAGCCTTCTATTGTCACTGGTATAACTAGATGATTGGTTTTGCACACAAATACTACCGACAAAGATATGTTATTATTATGAAATAAGAGAAAAATCATTAAATTAATATGCTTGTATTATTGCTGATGAGGTGGAGGCCATGTTGTAATCAATAATGAGAAGATGTAGCATAATTCAACGAATTTACTGACTGACTGGAGGATTTATTTCTAAGTTAATACATTTATAATACATGCATAAGCTTATTTCATAGCAGTTTTCTTTAACAAAAAAAGACTTAACTTTAGATTTTAGTTTCTATGTTTTTAAATTATGAAAACACACATGCATGCTAATATATATATATATATATATATATATATATATATATATATATATATATATATATATATATATATATATATATATATATAATGTTTTGGGTGGAAAGTAAGGGCTACTGCTGCTACAATAAGCTAATGTGTTAGCCATCAGGAGCTGTGACCATGCCATCCATACTAACCTAATGAGCATAAGCTTTAAAAACTGTTAAACAATCACGCTCCCTCTTTCCAGCGCACAGATTTTAGGTTTTCCCCCATCATATTGATCAACAACTGCACGAGTATTGTTAGTTTTGTTATCGTTGGTGCAGCGATGCAAACATGCAGCATCGTCCGCGAACAAAGACTGACAGACTTAAGCGCATGAATAAAACCGTACTTGGCAGAAATCCTGACAAAAACTATTGGAGGCATCTAGCGTCGACTCGGAGCTCCTTTTTAATTCAGAGATGAGATCCTGGAATTTGTGTTTGAGGGCCACAGCCTCATTCGCGCTGCCCTCCTCCTCCGCCATCTTCGCTGCATTCACACACAGCAGCCCAAATATCTCAAACTACTACGGCCAAGGCCTGATCCAAATATTCATGACCCGTGCGTTCGCTGACCGAGCAACGTCAGCACTGGCTAATTAATATTCAAGAGAAAATTTGCGGTTTACCTACTACTAGACATATTTAATATGTGTGCCTGTGAAGCAGTCGCCATAGTAACTGTTATGAAGTACGTCAAAGCGGCATAATTAATATTCATGAGTCAATCTTTAGTCATAGTAGTGTTCGAAATTCGAAACTACCGTTTCGACTATGGCGCAGGGGGGTTAGGGGAGGGGGCGTCTGTCCTCAAAAACAGTCACGTCATTGACAAAAGTCTTTCTTTCCCTCTTACTTTCTTTCGACATCTCACAGAAAATATTTGGCTGACGGTTTAAAAAAAACATCGACAGAACTTTTCTTTATTTGAATAGAATTGTAACAACACAGAAGTAGCCTACATGCTGGGACAAACCTTCATAAGATGACGAATGTGTGAGGAAAAGAGAGTCGAAGCATGTCTTCAGCAATCTTTTATTTCATTTATAGATTTGAAGAATGTCACAGTAAAGGCAACAAAATAAATAAGCGATTTAATGATAGTAAAGGATGGCATATTACGCTCTTAAAGGGATAGTTCACCCAAAATTACAATTCTGTCATTATTTACTCACCCTTTACTTGTTCCATTCAAATCTGTTCAACTTTCTTTCCTCTTTGAAGAAAGCTGGAAACCACTGACTTCAGTTTTAGTGGTGTTTCCAGCTTTCTTTAAAATTGTTCATTCAACTGAAGAAAGAAACTCATAACCCTGCTGAAAAATCCAGCTTAAACCAGTCTAGGATGATTGACTGGTTTTAGCTGGTCGACCAGCCTGATTTTACAGGGGTTTTGGCCACTTCCAGGCTGGTTTCCAGCCATTTCCAGCCAGGTGTTAGCTGGACAAGCTGGGAGATGCTTGACCAGCCTAGCCAGCCTGGGAGCCCAGCCTAAATCAGCTATGTCCAGCTTAAACCAGGATGGTCAAGCTGGTTTTAGATGGTTTTAGCTGGTCACTTTCCAGCCTGACCAGCAAAGACCAGGCTGGAAATGACTGGAAACCAGTCTGGTAGTGCCTAAAACCCCTCTAAAACCAGCCAACCATCCTAGGCTGATTTAAGCTGGAATTTTCAGCAAGGAAAGGTTTAGAGCAGGGGTGTCCAAACTTAGTCCTGGAGGGCCGGTGTCCTGCAAAGTTTAGTTCCAATCGCAACCAGACACACCTGGGCTAGCTAATCAAGCTCTTAAGCTGTGGTCACACTTGACTTTTCTCCCCATAGACTTCCATTCATACGCACGTGAATGCGTCAGACCGGAAGCGCAAGGTTGTGCGTCAAGTTTTGCAGGTTGCTGCGGTGCAAAGTTCAAGCTTGGTGAACTCTGACCTGAGAAATCGCATCACTTGACTGCGTGAGACCAATCGAGTATCAAAACATGACCTCTCTGGACAGGAATTTAAAATATGGAGTAATTGCTTACTTTTTAAAATGTATAATAAGCTTGTTAAATCCCGCCTCTTTTCGCAGCGCCGCACGACAAAATATCGCATGCTCAAACTCTAATGTCACCGCAGCTTTACTAGACTTTCTAGAAACATCCTTGCAGGTGTGTTGAGGCAAGTTGGAGCTAAAATCTGCAGGACATCAGACCTCCAGGACTGAGTTTGGACACCCACTTGAATCTTAATTTTTAGGTGAACAATCCCTTTAAGGTCTATGAAAGTGACAGAATATGCAGTTTACAATAATTATGCCAACCATTTTAGAAACGAATTGGAAATGGCCACAGTTGAAATATGGAAAGCTACATAAAAATCATATTTCATGAGTCACTGTGATTTAAGAACAGGAAATGAGCATTTGAGAAATGTGAAGAGAGTGTGTTTTAAGACTTATGATAGTAACAGGTGCTGCAGTGGCAGTCTGTGTGGTTGTATAGTGGGATATTCGTGGCAACCTATAACACAAACACACAAACAACATGTGTTATATACAATAAATGACAATAACGTCCTTAAATATCGTAACAATAAAATGTCGTAATGTGGACTTTACCATTTTAGATTCTTTTGCTACACAGCAAGTGGCTTCTGATGTGATGTTTTTTGGGACAAGCATGGTTTTCTTGGACCTCAGGGGTGTGGGGTAAGCTCTCGAAAAGCAGCAGCCCACGCACTGATAGACCGGAGCCCCGGGTTTGGAGAAACGTTCGTTCATCTTGAGTTTGCACTCTTCACATCCATCTTTGACACACATATAAACATAAATAAACCATACAGTTGAAGACAGAATTATTAGCCCCCCTTTGAATTATTTTTTCTTTTTTTAATTTCTCCCAAATGACGCTTAACAGATTCAGGAAATTTGCACGGTTTGTTTGATCATAGTTTTTCTTCTGGAGAAAGTCTTATTTGTTTTATTTCGGCTAGAATAAAAGCATTCCTTTTATTTTTTTAAAACCATTTTAAGGTCAAAATTATTAGCCACTTTAAGCTATTTTTTTTTTCGATAGTCTACAGAACAAAGCATAGTTATACAATAACTTGCCTAACTATCCTAACCTGCCTAGTTAACCTAGCTAACCAAATTAACCTAGTTAAGCCTTTAAATGTCACTTTAAGCTGTATAGAAGTGTCTTTTTCCCCTTCATTTTTATGCTAATATATATATATATATATATATATATAAATATATATATATATATATATATATATATATATATATATACACACACACACTTCAACAAACCAAATACATTGCCTAAAGAAGGATAGTGTAAAAAATGTAATAATAAAAACAAAAATAATAGAAAAAAGTAGCTAAATTCTTCAAAAAATTAAAGAAGGAAAATAAATAAATAAATAAAATAATAATAAATACATAGATAAATAGAGTGACAGCAGTAATGGGTGATACGATGAGGGATAATGCTGTGGTATCTTGCAATGGTAGGTAAACATAGAGGAAGCTTGAGATTCTGAACAGAGAAAGAAAAGACAAAATGATGATTACAGAAAAAAGATTTGTTACATACAAGACAGTCACATTATTCCCCAGGAAGTACATTTATAGCAGAGAAATATGAAAGTAAAGGTTGCCAAACATGTGAGAATTTGCTAGAAACGCTACTTGAATATTTGTATTTTTCTAAGTGTAAATATAACATCAGATCTTGAAGCCAGAGTGATGCTTTATTTAAAGATTTTATAGAAGTGTCTTGAAAAATATTTAGTCAAATATTATTTACTGTCATCATGGCGAAGATAAAACAAATCAGTTATTAGAAATGAGTTATTAAAACTATTATGTTTAGAAATGTGTTGAAAAAATCTGCTCTCCGTTAATAAACAGAATAAACAGGGGGGCTAATAATTTAGTTAGGCTAATATATCTGACTTTAACTATACAGTTGAAGTCTGATTTATTAGCCCCCTTGTTTATTTTTTTCCCTAATTTCTGTTTAATGGAGGGAAGATTGTTTCAGCACATTTTTAAGCATAATAGTTTTAAACACCTATTTCTAATAACTGATTTATTTTATCTTTGTCATGATGACAGTAAATAATATTTTACTTGATATTTTTCAAGACACTTCTATACAGCTTAAAGTGACATTTAAAGGCTTAAGTAGGTGAATAAGGTGAACTAGGCAGGTTAGGATAATTAGGCAAGTTATTGTATAATGATGGTTTGTTCTGTAGACTATCAGGAAAAAATAAATTGGCTTAAAGGGGCTAATAATTTTGTCCCAAAAATGTTTTTAAAAAAATTAAAAACAGATTTTTTTCTAGCCGAAATAAAACAAATAAGACTTTCTCCAGAAGAAAGAAATACTATCAGACATACTGTGAAAATTTCCTTGCTCTGTTAAACATAATTTGGGAAATATTTAAGATAGAAAAAAAAAAAATCAAAAGGGGGCTAATAATTCTGACTTCAACTGTATATATATATATATATATATATATATATATATATATATATGTATATATATATATATATATATATATATATATATATATATATATATATATTTTTTTTTTTTTTTTTTTTTTTTTTTTTTTTAAGAACAAAACTTGTTAAAGGGATAGTTCAAAAACAAATGGCCATTATTCAAACTCATACTTTTTTCTTTTTGACTTCCATTGTAGGAAAAACAAATACTATGAAAGTCAATGGTGACGATATTTCAGCTTTCTTCACAATGTCTTCTTTGTGCTCAACAGACTAAAGCTTTAGGGCCACATGACGGTCAGTAAATGTTTATTTTTCTACACTGGAAAAAAACAACAAGATTTTAGAAAAATTGTTGCAATCACTTATCTTAGAAAAAACTTCCCATGAACCATTTTCTTTTCAGTGTGGGTTAACTATCCCTTTAAGTATTAGACCAGAATATCAACTCACAGTTAGACACATCGTTTCTTGAATACAGTTGTCCGACATGAAGAATCATTAACAACAAGAAAATGCTTGCTTCAGCGTATCTTGTCCAAAACATGATGGCTATAATAGAAGAAGAAAAGCTCTTTAGTGAACTGCACTTATAGTTTATTTAAAATACATCAACATTATTATGCGACTCTGAATTAGCTTTTTTATATTAAGCATTTCTAAAAGCTAAACCTACCTTTGTTCTCGACTTCCGGCGGAGCGTGATGAGTGTCTTCTCCCACACAAGTAAAGCTACCTTTTATACCTTGCTCATACCTGCCCCATGTTTGAACGTTTGTGTGTGTGTGTGAGAGAGAGAGAGAGATTCTTCCCTTGCTGACCTTCTAATCCATTAGGAAAATGTACAAAAATGACTGAATATGCACTGCGGGATTATTAAATAATTGTTTTGTCTTTGAGATTGCTGATTTCATAAGGTTGATTATAAAAACACGCCTCAAGCTGCTAGAAAACCTTTGTTCGATTTTCAACCTGTTGCATGATTTCGGGTCAGATGAATTCATCGGCAATTATTGTATTTCATCTGTTCTCTAAACACAGAGTATCAAGTGTCAAGGATGAACGTTAGCTTGCCTTCACTATCTCTCAATCTTTCCATCTGCGCAAATCCACAAGACCTCGCTTCATATAATGAGCTTTCATGCGCCATGCAAATGTAACTTTATATTTTCAGTGCCAGATGGAGAGGAGCGTGTCGTATTAATAACAAAGTAAAACTATTGAAGAGGACAACGGCAACTGAAGGAATTATGATGTTTTTCTAACTTTGTTTTCTGCATTAATAGTTTAATCCCGTTTTAAAGTTTAATCCTGGCCTCCTCACTGGCCTTCCCAAAAAGACAGTCAGACAGTTGCAGCTCATCCAGAACGCTGCGGCCAGGATTTTGACTAGAACCAGGAAATCAGAGCACATCACACCTGTCCTCAGGTCTCTACACTGGCTCCCAGTTACATTCAG
Organism: Danio rerio; assembly: GCF_049306965.1. Classification (NCBI taxonomy): domain Eukaryota; kingdom Metazoa; phylum Chordata; class Actinopteri; order Cypriniformes; family Danionidae; genus Danio; species Danio rerio. The sequence goes on from NC_133192.1 coordinate 55,515,627, forward strand.
AATAGAGTTTAAAGTATTATTACTGGTCTATAAATCACTAAATGGCCTAGGAGCTCAATACATTACAGATATGCTGATTGAATACAAACACAACAGATCACTCAGATCTTTAGGATCATATAAACTAGAAGTTCCAAGAGTTCAGTCAAAGCAGGGTGAATCAGCTTTCAGCTACTACGCTCCTCGCTGTTGGAATCAGCTTCCAGAAATGATCAGATGTGCTCCAACATCAGGCATGTTCAAATCAAGACTGAAAACACATCTGTTTAGCTGTGCCTTTACTGTATGAGCACTGTGCTGCATCCGACAGAGCGCACTATTGTGGTTTTTTTTCTTCTTTTTCGTTATCTTATAACATTTTAACACATTTTTATCTGTTTTATCTATTTTTTATTCTTATTCTTATAATTTTTATTTTTATTATTTCTTTTCATTTTCTTACACTTGTTTCTTTTATTCTTTTATATTACTTCTTTATGTAAAGCACTTTGAATTGACACTGTGTATGAAATGTGCTATATAAATAAACTTGCCTTGCCTTTTAATCAAATACATGAACTTATTTTTGTGTGCTTAAGCGCATATAACCTTGCTTCATAATAGCTGTGGCTCCTCAAGACTGAAAACCAGGGCGCAGTGATAGAAGGGAGAAGTTAAATTCTGAGAACTTGCTTTCAGCAGGATGTTACAACTCTTAATTTCAGAGTGTGCTAGTTTTTTTAAGCAGGGATGTAGAAGAAACACTGATGGGAGGGGTGCAGGCTCACTCTCTTGTGTGCGTAACTTTTTCCGTGCAGAGTAGATGTTCTGCTTGAGATCTGGATGGAGGATCTTCCTTACTGAAGCGCCCCAGGCAGAGTATCACTGCATCAAAAATCAGTTCTAGGATATTTAAACTTTTCTTGTGATAGTTTTCTAGTAATTAACACATGTTAGAAATGTAGAATTACTTCAATGCACAGCCAGTTTATTTAACTTTTTACATAATCATTTGGCAAGTACTGTACTTGCACAATGAGTGGCATGGTAGCTCCGTGGTTAGCAATGTTGCCTCACAGCAAGAAGTTCACTGGTTCTAATTTCCTGATGAACAAATGATCATTAATAATGAAGTGTGGTCAAAATCGTTATGTGCAAACACATGTCGTATTCTTATGGCCCATATGGTCATGCAGACGTCACTAAAACCCGACAGGTGGACAAATCTAAACTTGTTTTTATTAAAACAAATATAATTATGCATATACTAAATAATAACATTATACAAACTCTCATAAATAAACTGAAAAAGCCCTCTGAAATGAAGAAGGCATGGAGGCAGTGGTTTTTATATTTATATAGAAAATATTTTTGCAACATTTTAATCCTTTAATTTTTTTCATATGTAAAGATATTTGTGTGTGTATATCCTCACAATCTCACGGCAATTCGTAACTTTTTAATTTAGTGGCTAATTCGTATGAATTCGTACAATCTAATTCGTACAATTTAGTACGATTTGCTCATCCCCCAATGACGGTTGGGGTTAGGGGTGGGGTGCCACGCCTCCTTTTTAAAATCGTACCATTTCGTATGACTGAACTTGTACGAATTCGTATGAATTAGCCACTAAACTGGCAAAACGTAAAGTAGTTAAGTTTTCTCGTGAGATCAGGCTGGTATATCTGTATGTCTTAAGCAATGAGTAGACATTTTGGACAACACAATCTCACGGCAATTCGTAACCTTTTTTGTGGCTAATTCGTATGAATTCGTACAATCTAATTCATACAATTTAGTACGATTTGCTCATCACCCAATGACGGTTGGGGTTAGGGGTGGGGTTAGGTGCCACGCCTCCTTTTAAAAATCATACCATTTCGTATGACTGAACTTGTACGAATTCATACAAATTATCTAATAAACTGGCAAAACGTAAAATGCTTACGTTTTCTAGTGAGATCAGGCTGTTTTGGACCTGCATAGGCTCATAACTAGGGCCAGATTGAATCTGTGGATGTTTTCTGCTATTTCTGCGGAGAATTTTGGCAAAAATCTGCGGATTTCAGCGGAATTATTTTGGCAGTATCATAACTAAAACCTTAATATGTGAAATAAAAAATAATATCTTTTAAACTTTTATTTAATGTTTAAAATGCAAATCCAATTAGATTCACTTGATTTGGTAAACAAAGCAAGTGTCTCATAATATATCTACTAAAAGAAAGAAAATAATAATGTACAAAATGCACTGTACATAAATCAGATGAACATTTTCATATTAGTCAATAATATTACTGTAATTAATTTAAAAACTAAATAAATATAGATATTACTCACATTTACTCGAGGAAATAAACAGAATTAATGATGGGCTAAAAATCTGTGGAATTCTGCGCGCGCAGATTCGTGTGGGTCTACTCACAACTAAGGCGATCTGCACTAGATTTTAGACCAGCTTTCAGTTGGTCAATGGCATGGTCTAATTCAGTTCCTCCAAATAGCAACAAACCAACAATGTGCCTTAACACACCTCCTTTATAGACTAGCACACCCATGAATCCATAAAGTGGCGCAAATTGATTTGCTATTTAAACAACGTGGTGCAAAATGTGAAAATTAGGGTTGCGCTGGTCTGAAAATAGCAACAAATCATGCCAACTACGTCTTGCCTTATTGCGGCAGCTGTATGATAGGGCCCAATTTAGTTTATTAGTGATGGGTTGCAGCTGGAAGGGCATTCGCTGCGTAAAACATATGTTGAATAAGTTGGCGGTTCATCCCGCTGTGGTGACCCCAGAATAATAAAGGGACTAAGCCGAAAAGAAAATGATTAAATGAATGAGTTTGTTTGGTGGGTCGGCCCTTGCCCGGTAACACTTTACAATAAGGTTCATTAGTTAATGCATTTACTAACATGAACTAATTATGAACAACACATGTACAGCATTTACTAATCATAATTGAACATTTACTAATGCATTATTAACATTCAAGTCTGGGCTTGTTAACATTTGTTAATGCAACATGAGTTAACATGAACTAACAATGAACTACTGTATTTTCATTAACTAACATTTATTAACATGTATAAATACTGTAGTAAATGTATTGTTCAATGTTTGTTGATGTTAGTAAATGCATTAATTAACATTGACTAATGTACCTTATTGTAAAGTGTGACCCCTTGCCTTTCAGCTACCAATCTGAGCATGAGTGAACTGAAGTGACAAAAGAAACCAAATACGCAAGTCAATAGGACACACAAATAAGCTGTCTGTCATTCTGCCACATTTTTTAAAATATTTGCAACCCATATAGATTATCAGATATATTTGCATGAGCGAATCCCTCTGTGGTGAGTGTGAAGTACTGAGGAAATGGTATGTAAATGCGTGCTTTGTTTACAGCACTTGTTCGGTTTTCCCCTTTGTGGAATGACAATACGGATTTCTCCCACGGCTTGCATGGAAAGAAAGAGCCTCTAATGCAGGCACAACATAGATACTCCGGCCACTGTATAAGGTACACCTTACACTTGGTTGGACCCCCTTTTGGCTTAGATTTAACAAGGTACTGGAAATATTCCTCAGAGATGTTGCTCCATATAGACATGATAGCATCACGCAGTTGCTGCAGATTTGTCTGCTGCCTATCCATGATGCCAATCTCCCATTCCACCACATCCCAAAGGTGCTCTGTTGGATTGAGTTCTGATGACTGTGGAAGACATTTGAGTACAGTAAACTCATCGTCATGTTCAAAGAAACCAGTGTGAGATGATTTATGACATGGTGCGTTATCCTGCTGGAAGTAGCCATCAGAAGATGGGTACATTATGGTTATAAGGGATTCAGCAACAATACTCAGGTAGGCTGTGGTGTTACAACACAATCTCACGGCAATTCGTAACTTTTTCATTTAGTTTTTTCGAATTCGTACGATCTAATTCGTACATTTCAGTACGATTTGCTCATCCCCCAATGACGGTTGGGTTTAGGGGTGGGGTAAGGTGCCACGCCTCCTTTTTAAAATCATACAATTTCTTACGACTGAACTCGTACGAATTCGTACGAATTAGCCACTAAACAGCCAAAACGTAAAATACTTACGTTTTCTCGTGAGATCAGGCTGGGTGTTAACACAATGAAGAATGTTTTGGGTGAAAAGTAGAGGCTACTGCAGCTATGATGAGCTAATGCGTTAGCCATCAGGAGGAGAGCTTAGATCGGTCTCAATGAATTAAGCCTGACCCTACCCAAGCTTGTGCACCTTGTGTCCGAGCCCGATTAGGTCTGACACATTAACTGTAATATGAACCTGAGCCCAAATTAAACACAACTGTTTTTTTAATACACGTGGGCCATTAAACAGACATTCCCAATCTCAGAACTACAATTCTGATTTGTTTGATTCACATGAAAGATTTATCTTAATGAATAACGTAACAAGGACAAAGCATGGAAACTGCATTAATATTGATAATTCCTTGCATTTATAAAGTGCTTTTCTAGACGCTCAAAGCACTTCACACATTGGGAATCCACCTGGATGTTGCGACGGCAGCCATATTGCGCCAGACCGCACACCAGCTGATTAGTGGAGAGGAGACAGAGGCTGTTTCTCAATATGCATTCTTCAGCAGTCCTGCGTTCTCGTGTAACATCATCATCGGCTGCCAAAGTTCAGTTCCAATACTCAAGACCTCAAGAACGGAGGAGGCGTGAAACTTCTTGGATGTGTTCTTAGTATCGAGGACGCACTGATGCAGACTTAAGCACCGATCTAGCTCGAGAAGTCCCAGAAGTCGTTGCGAATGGAGGAGGGAGACGCAGCATTTTATTTAGTTTTAATATTAAAATTCAAAGATATCACTTATTTAGCTCAGGAGTTTCCCTAAATTAAACGGTGAATATAAACGTGACCATGGACATCTCTAATAAAGGAATAAACACATTAAGGGTGTTTGCTTGCTGAAATTCATATTAAAATCTGTTTTATTTATATTGTGCACGTATATATATATATATATATATATATATATATATATATATATATATATATATATATATATATATATTTTAATTAAAAAGGGCAAAACAATATTTATATAAATGCTGTAATGTTTAAATAATTTGTCATTTAAAATGTGTTAAGATCACATGACCATCAGGAAGAACGCAGCATCTTATTTCTCATAGGACGCGTTCTCTGTTCTTGTAGGCTGTTTCTCAATTCCAAGAACGCAGAGAACGGACTTGTGTTCTTGTGGAGATCGGTCTTGCCAGGTGTCCTCGGAAGAACGAACTCAGGAGACCGCGAGAGCAGAGAACGCGTCCTTTGAGAATTGAGATGCTGCGTTCTTCCTGATGGTCACATGACCTTCACGCGTTTTAAATGGTAAATTATTTAAACATTACAACATTCATACAACGATTTATTGTTTTTCCCCTTTTCAAAATATATACTTTGCATAAAACATTATAAATATATGTTGCACAATATAAATAAAACAGATTTTAATACGAATTTCAGCAAACAAACACCCTTAATGTGTTTATTCCTTTATTAAGATGTCCATGGTAATGTTTACTTTCACCGTTTCATTTAGGGAGACTCCTGAGGTAAATAATTCATATCTCTGAACTTTAATAATAAATCTAGATAAAATGCTGCGCTTCCCACCTCCAGTCGCAATGACTTCTGGGACTTCCAGAGCGAGTTCGGTGCTGAAGTCTGCATCGGTGCGTCCTCGATGTCAAGAACACATCCGGGAAGTTTCACGCGTCCTCCTTACTTGCGGACTTGAGTATTGGAACTGAACTTAGGCAGCTGATGATGACGTTTCACGAGAACACGAGGACGCAAGACCGCTGAATTACGCATATTGAGAAACAGCCGTAGTCTCCCGTGGTTCTTCCGAGCACACCTGGCAAGAATGGTCTCCACAAGAACACAAGCCCGTTCTCTATGTTCTTGGAATTGAGAAACAGCAAGAGTGATGAAGGCAATTATGATATGGGCATGGTTAGGAGGCCATGATGGACAGGATGCCCCTACTCTTTTTCGAAGGACATCCTGGGATATTTAACGACCACAGAGTCAGGACTTCGGTTTAACGTCTCATCCAAAAGACGACGCTCACCGAGAGAGTCCCCTTTACCATACTGGGGCATTAGGACCCACACAGACCACAGGATGAGCACCCTCTGCTGGTCTCACCAACACCACCTCCAGCAGCAACCAAGCGGTCTCCCATCCAGGTACTGACCAGGCGCAGCCCTGCCTAGCTTTAGTGGGCGAGCATGTGAGAGTTGCAGAAAGCTAGCTGCCTGCATTGTTTGTTTATTCAGAATGAATTGAAACAAATGATGACATTAAAGGCTGACTGCCATCCTTCATGCTTCATGTGGCATCTCCATCTGGCACTGAAAATATAAAGTTACATTTGCATGGCGCATGAAAGCTCATAATCCAAAGCGAGGTCTTGTGGATTTGCGCAGATGGACAGATTGAGAGATAGTGAAGGCAAGCTAACGTTCATCCTTGACACTTGATACTCTATGTTTAGAGAACAGATGAAATACAATAATTGCAGATGAATTCATCTGACCTGAAATCATGTAACAGGTTGAAAATCGAACAAAGGTTTTCTACCAGCTTGAGGCGTGTTTTTATAATCAAACTTATGAAATCAGCAATCTCAAAGACAAAACAATTATTTAATAATCCTTTAGTGCATATTTATTTTTGTAAATTTTCCTATTGGATTGGAAGGTCAGCAAGGGAAGAATCACACACACACACACATATGTTCCAACACGGGGCAGACATAAGCAAGGTATAAAAGGTAGCTTTACTTGTGTCCGAGAAGACACTCATCACGCTCCGCAGGAAGTCGAGAAAAAGGTAAGATTAGCTTTTAGAATATATTTAATATAAAAAAAGCAAATTCAGAGTCGAATAATAATAATGTTGATGTACTTATAACTATAAGAACTGTAAGATGATAATAACTATAAGAGCAGTTCAGTTAAGAGCTTTCCTTCTTTTATTATAGCCATCATGTTTTGGACAAGATACGCTGAAGCAAGCATTTTCTTGTTCTTAACGATTCATGTCGGACAACTGTATTCAAGAAATGATGTGTCTGAAAAAATGATCAAAGATGGATGTGAAGAGTGCAAACTCGAGGTGAACAAACCTTTCACGTCCATTTCACCCGGGGCTCCGGTCTATCAGTGCGTGGGCTGCTGCTTTTCGAGAGCATACCCCACACCCCTGAGGTCCAAGAAAACCATGCATGTCCCAAAAAACATCACATCAGAAGCCACTTGCTGTGTAGCAAAAGAATTTAAAATGGTAAAGTCCACATTACGATTGTTTTTGTTACGATATTTAAGGACGTTATTGTCATTTGTTGTATATAACACATGTTGTTTGTGTGTTTGTTTGTAGATCGTCATCGCTAATATCCCACTATACAACCACACAGACTGCCACTGCAGCACCTGTTTCTATCAGAAGTCTTAAAACACACTCTCTTCACATTTCTCAAATGCTCATTTCCTGTTCTTAAATCACAGTGACTCATGAAATATGTAATTTTTATGTAGCTTTCCGTATTTACTTTCAACGGTGGACATTTTATTCATAAATGTTCAAACTGTTCTTTTATAAAATGGCTGGCATAATTGTTGTAAACTTTTGCATCCACTTTGTCACTTGTTGTCACTTTCATAGAGAGCCTAAAAGGATAGCTCATCTAAAAATGGAAATTTACTCAACCTCAATTAGCTCTAAAGCAGGGGTGTCCACCCTGCTGAAAAATCCAGCTTAAACCAGCCTAGGCTGGTTGGCTGGTTTTAGCTGGTCGATCAGGCTGGTTTTAGAGGGGTTTTGGCCATTTCCAGGCTGGTTTCCAGCCATTTCCAGCCTGGTCTTAGCTGGTCAGGCTGGGAGATGACCATCTAAAACCAGCTTGACCAGCTTAGCCAAGCTGGGAGTCCAGCCAAAACCAGCTATGTCCAGCTTAAACCAGGCTGGTTAAGCTGGTTTTAGCTGGATTTGGCAGGTCACTTTTCCAGCCTGGAATGGCTGGAAACCAGCCTGGAAATGGCCAAAACCCCTCTAAAACCAGCCTGGTCGACCAGCTAAAACCAGCCAACCAGCCTAGTCTGGTTTAAGCTGGATTTTTCAGCAGGGCAACTTCGGTCTTGGAGGGCTGGTGTCCTGAAGAGTTCATCATTAACTTGCTTTAATACACCTGCCAGGAAGCTTCTAGTCCAGGGGTGTCCTAACTTGTTCCTGGAGGGCCGATGGCCTGGAGAGTTTAGTTCCAACCCTAATCAAACACACCTGAACCAGCTAATCAAGCTCCTTCTCAGGGCTTTACATTAACACCCGCCAACCCGCCAAATGCGGGTAGATTTCGGCGGTGGCGGGTAAAACAGATACTCCAACTAGCCACTTTGGCTGGTTGAAAATAATTTTCCCAGATAATAATTCTTAAAAGCAGGGTTCAACAATAAGGATCGTCCAAAATGCATGCACAGGCGATCGAGAAGCAACACGACTGACAAAAATAATTGCGTTCGCAACTTCGTGCGAGCAAAGCAGGTGAATACCGAACGAGAGGATAATAAACAGCTGAGGTGATGCGCGCTCCCGTTTCCTTTTGTGAAGCAACTGTGTCTAGAAACACAACTGATGCGATCGATTCTCTTTCAAATAGACTGAATAAAAGGGAGGAACATGCACCCACAGTCTTGCTGCTTTCAAGAGCTCCAGAGTTGACTTATTGTAAGCAGCCCCAGTTGCTTTCACTTTAACCATTCTTTGAAAAGATAATTTATGGGTCTATCATGAACCATGCGTGTGTGATCATCCTTTCATTATCACACAGTATGTTTTTACCTGCTTTCTTTTGCATTAATATGGTTTAATTATCATTTTTTACAATAACATTGCTTTAATGAGAGAATAACTCCCCATTTATGTGTAGTTAACTGGTGATCTGGGACCTTTAGTCAGGACATATGACTGTGCAAATGTTTTGTTAAATAAAAAGTTTAGTATTCAGCTATATTTTGCATGTTTTTACACATTTAAAATTTGTGGCTAAGAAATAATTAACTGTTTATTTATGGTGTGGTCAGAGATAAATTGGACAAATCCTTCATTTTGGGCTCTGAAAATTATGAAAAGTAATTGTAATATATGAAACCCTGACCCATTTGCTCATGATTATTGAGCAGGCTCATACACGACACACAAACAGTCAAATGCATGAGGAGACAAGTAGAGATAACGCAAACTCTAAATCAAGTCATTTTAGCATGTCAAAATCATATTTATGTGTATAAAATATATTTCCCCAACAATAAAATTGGCTAGTGAAAATGGTGAGTGGCCAGTAATGTTGGAAAACTACTAGCCACAGTGGCTGGTGGTCAAAAAAGTTAATGTAAAGCCCTGCTCCTACTAGATGTACTAGTAACATCCTGGCAGATGTGTTGAGGCAAGTTGGAGCTAAACTCTGCAGGAAACCGGCCCTCCAGGACCGAGTTTGGACACCCCTGTTTAAGTATATCTTAAAAGACATTGATTAGCTGTTTCAGGTGTGTTTGATTTGAGTTGGATCTAAACTCTCCAGGACACCAGCCCTTCAGGACCAAGGTTGGACACCCCTGCTCTAAAGCATAGGTCTCCAACTCTGTTTCTGTAGGGCCGCAGCTCTGCAGTTTTGCTCCAACCCTAATCAAACACACCTGATTCCACTTATCAAGGTGGTCAAGACTACTCTCAAACACCTTGATTATTTGGATCAGTTGTGTTTAAATAGGGTTGGAGCAAAACTGTGCAGAGCGGCGGCCCTACAGGAATTGAGTTTGAGACCTGTGTCAGAAACCTTTATGTGTTTCTTTCTTTTGTTGAACACAAATATTGTGGGAAAATAAGCTGGAAACATACAACCACGTCCTTTGTTGAAAAAAAAAACAAAAACAAATCAAGGTTCAAATGAATATTTTCAGTTTTTACTAAAACCTCTTGATTTTTCACTGGTGGGGATTAATGAAAGTGATGTTAAAAGACTTCAAAATTAAGTCAGACTGAATGGAGATTTAAAAGACATAAGAAAAGCATAGCATTTTAATATTTGTGTTCATGCACTATGTGCATGCTTATGTTAATTAGATATATTTGCTGCATGTCATTTGCCAAATGGTTATGTAAATTGTGCAAGTACAGTGAGTTAAATTAACTGGCTGTGCATTAAATTAATTCTACATTTCTAACGTGTTAATTACTAGAAAACTTACAAGGAAAGTTTAAATATCCTGGAAATGATTTTTGATGCGGCGATACGGTGGCTTAATGGGCAGCAACACAATGCGCAGCAACACATTTTATAAGTAGTCAGAAACTTGTAAATACCTCATGAAAGAATAAAGTTATGTTAAAACCAAGCACACCATTGTTTGTAAAATTCCCAATAAGTTTGATGTGTCAAATGACCCTCTTCCGATTGAAAAAACAAAAGTTGGATCCAAGATGGCCGTCTTTTAAATGGCCACCATAGTTACCACCCATCTTAAAAAGTTTGCCCCCTCATACATACTAATGCGTCACAAACAGGACGTTAATATCACCAACCATTCCCATTTTATTAAGGTGTATCCATATAAATAGCCCCCCTGTACTAATCTCTACAGTCTACTAATCTCAAGATCATATCTGCAGTATTCACTTGAACACTTCTGAAACACTGCCAGTGTTTACAAAGTTCTGAATTAAACACTATTAAATTTAAAACCAAGAATGCATTTGACCGATTTATTTTATAACCGAGTTCCATAAAAGACCTTATTAGCTTTTATAAGAGCTCTTCTATTAGTTATAATTCTACAAACAGCATGTGATGACTTGCAGCTATTTCTTAGTCATAAAATGTGAAAAAAAAACTAAGTATGACCAAAAAAAAAAAAAAAACATCACTGATCATGATTTTATACAGTGGGGAAAATAAGTATTAAACACGTCACCATTATTTTTTTTCCTATTTCTAAAAGTGCTGTTGACTTGAAATGTTCACTGGATGTTGGTAATAACCAAAGAAATCCATATATGCGAACAAAACCAAACAGCTTACAAATGAGTTCTGTGTAATATTATGAAATGATGCAGGGAAAGTATTGAACACATAAAGAAAGGGAAGTGTAGAAAGGCAGTGAAAGCCCAGACAGCAACTGAAATCTCTCAGTAGATCTTCAGCCACCTTCTGCCCTTCATTAGTGTAAATAAATATCAGCTGTTCGGTCCAACATCTACATAAGCAGGATGATGAAGATAAACCCAGGGTGGACATTTTCAGCAAGACAATGATCCAAAACTCTCTAATGCTTTCAGAGAAATAAAATTCAAGCCGTAAAAAAGGACATGTTCAATATTTATGTTCCCATCTATACAATAACCTTGATCTTCATAAGTCCTAACTAGGCTTCACTCACTTGACCCCATGCTCAGTTCTCGTAGCAATGGTCATTTATTTGCGATTAATTAACACACAATGTTTAGTGCACCTAAAGGCTGATTTATTCTACTGTGTCAAGCCCAAGTGTATGGTCCAGGTGCAGTCTTCTTGTGGTCGCATAGCCATTGCCGTAGCTGACGTGCACCTTTCAGAAAATGCATGTCACAATAACCTGTAGCGCAAGCTCTGTGATTGATCGGCTCGGTAACGGTGATGATAGGCTGCAATCCCGATTGTGAGTGTTTATATAGCTGCGTCCCAAATGGCACACTATACACTATGCACTATGTACTTACGCACTCAACAGGATAGTATATGTATGTAGTGTCGTCCCAAATGGCACATTAATGTTTTTTTACTAA